>NW_019272020.1:2761034-3003424 GCF_002738345.1 Cucurbita maxima
AAAAAAAAAAAAAAAAAAAAAAAAAAAAAAAAAAAAAAAAAAAAAAAAAAAAAAAAAAAAAAAAAAAAAAAAAAAAAAAAGTCCAATGTTTGACTTGGAAAAAAAGGTTTAATCTTTATACCTAAAATTTAAGGTCTCGATGTCCTTAAAACAAAAATGGGGTAATTAATATTATAGCTAAGGGGATGGGACTTTGGAACCTATACCCAAGTCCTTTCTCACCCAACTTTTGTTTTCTTCTACTTTCTCCCTAATTAATCTAACTAATTACATTAATTAATTCAGGGGCAGCTAATTAATTAGGTATAAGTATTTTTCCTCTTTTAACCTAATTCTCTCGTCATATCATATCATATCATATCATATGATTATCGTCGTAGACTCACCATCCGCCCGAATGAATTAATTTAATATTATGTTTCGTTTCCATTGGCGTGACATTTTCCAACATTACAGTGAACGTGTTTCATTGTTGGTTTTGGGCATGGTTAATTTAAGGAAGATAAAAGAGAAGAACCCTAAAGTTGAATCCGTGTGAAACCCAAGAACCAGACATGGGTTAATATCAATTACGAAGATTTGGGTGTTTGGAAGGAGGCCTACATCTCTGGGTCTGCTTCTTCTGCTTGTGAACACAACATGCCTCACCAAGACATCTCCAGCTTATTATATCAGCGATGAACATGAAGAACACAAACAAACACAAGGGAACAAGATCCGTTGCATAGATTTCTCCGAGGAAATTGTCTTTCTTTCTCTCCCTTTTTTTAACTGTTTTGAATGCAACATCTTAACTTAACGTCAAACTTGTCGAAGACCCATGTTCTTGTTGTTCTTGACCAAACCCCATTTCTTCTACCTAAATCAATCTAATTCTTAAATTAATTTGAATTAATTTGAATTCAATGAAAACATGAACCATCTTTCTTTTTCTTGATTCGGAGCTAAGCTTTTAGCTTATAATCGCAAAGAGAATTAAGTGAGATTCCAAATACCCTTATCTTGGAATAACACAAACTAACTAATTCTCTTTTTTCCACAATTATTCTATTCTAAGGCTGATGGGTTTGAATAATCATTATCGCCTTCCTTCATTTCTTCTTTTGGTTAAACAATTCCAACAAAATCTTCGATTTGATTCCAAATTTGAAAGTCTCCACCATCGCATAAAACAAATAAGAACAACTTATAAATAGATTGATGATCAGAATCATCTTTTAATAATGGGTATTATTTTATGTGGATGATGATTATATTGATAAAGAGAACCAACAAGAACAAACAATCTTCTTCTTGTCTCATCTACTCCATTCCATTCAATCTTGATTTATTGTGTTAATTCCATAATTTAATAACTATATTCATAGTAATATGCCTAAGTTTTGCTTCTTTTGTTTTGACTAATTATTTTTAATCCAATTTCTAGCAAATTATTAAACTGGATTTGATTAAGTGTGGTTGGTCGTGCTAGTCCGAAGCAACGTCGTTATCGTTGGTCGTTTATTAATTATTATGTTTGTCAATGTCATCGAAGCGTCATCATAAGTATTAATTTTCTAACGAATATGAGCAAAGTAAAATAACCCCATTTTTTTTCAGAAAATTAATATGGTAAGCTTGATTCATATTTAATTAACTCAATTTAGTGAATAGATTAATATAAGAAAAAATGTTGATCAATATTATCTTGAACACAGTGTGAATTATATATATTAGTGCTTGATTTAGTTTGGTCGTTGGATCTATAAATTTGAACATCAAATTTCATGTTCTTATGCTAATAAATAATATTGTTAAGAAGGGACATATTATTAAAAAACGAGCTTATGAAGAATGAATGGCAGACAATGAAACATAATGTAACAGTTGCAGAAGAAGAACAGCTTCATATGTTTTCTTTATAAACTACATGTTACCTATCTGTGACCATATATATTTTTGGACGACTCGTATCAAAATTCAATTGATTTTTAAATATGGATATTAACTCCGACTTTTAAACAAAAAAAAGCCCAATTGTCTTATCGAATAAAGTCTACTCATTTAAGGTAGTCGGAGAATATCGTACTCTTATCTATTTTGTCGTGTAATCATTTAACTCAGATCAGATACAATATATTTCTCTTTTGAGAAACATCTGTGATTTAATACGTCGTGGGTTATCATAAAATACTTTATTTCATTCAAACGTAATCTTATTAATAGATAACACGGAGACACGTAAATCGACATATTTTTTTTAGAAAGGGTATAAAATGATATGCAAATTAAAGTGTACTTTGAATGTACCATAGTTTTATAATATGCATTCAATGCCAATATCAAACATCATTCAATATCATCTCTAGGCCCTACTTCCTTTTTCTGCCCCTAAACCTTACTGATATATATATATATGTATATATATATATAGTCCAGTCTCGTTTGAGCAACTTGGATGGGTGGCTACCTGCAATGTTTATTATCATTCCAATTACTTTCTAGTTTAGTGGAAAGGGGATCCACTTTTGCTTTAAAAAAATGACTAATTATTGTGTTTAGAGTATGAGAAATTTGACAACTTGGGTCTAAATATATTTGAAGTGGAAGATTAATGGGTTATAATTAAATTAATTAATTAAGTTTAGTAGCTGAAATTTTGTTGGTACTCATGAATAAGCTTCCAAGAAAGGTAAGTGAAATGAAATGGATAGTTTAATTTGATTAATTTGTGATAATGTCGGTGGGTTGTTTGTTAATACCATTTAATTATCCAAATTTAGATTCTTTTAAGGTTTGAAAGGAATCAAAATATTTGGAAATTAATCAAATAAAAAAATGAAAAAAGAAAAGGAAAATATCTATGAAAGCCAAGACTTGGGGGAGAGTGTTCTCTCGTTGACTTTCTTACTCTCCTACTCTGAAAGTGGTTATTAGCACATAATTGTGATTAATAAAATATAATCCCATTATTTATTTTATAAAAAAGAAAATTAGGGGAAATTTTTGGAAGAGTTCAGGCACAGTGGCTCATGGCCCACCAAAGCAGTTCAAAAAAATGGAGTTTAATCAATTAATTATTCCAAGTTTAAGAGTAAATGATTGGATAATTAATTGGTAATATGAGTTCCCATTCGGTTAGCGGTGACGTAATCTCCAACCTTTTGAAAGTGGCTCTCTTGTTTGAGATAATTACGATATTGCCATGCCCTGCCAACTCATCATCACCTACCATAATCCTACAGCAATTAGAAAAAATAAAAATATATATATTTGAGAAGTAAATCGTCTCCAGAGGCTAAGGGTAGCTCTCAGATCATCTGTAGGACTGCGGTGGCAGTTTTTCTGAAAGGGAAGGGAAGAGAAGGGCAGGGGTAGGGGTCCTTAATGAAATCTAGCTACCCTTTTCGTGGCAAAATCTCAGCCGTCAGTAATGATGACAAGGGTCGCGATGATTGCGACCCTAGAGGATGTTCATGAACGTGATAGTGATGATCAAGGTGGAGCAGTTTTATTTTGTTTCGTAAAATGGTAAAAAAATTGTAAAAAAAAAAAACTGAAAAGGCAATGGAGAAAGAGCGTAATGATTATAGGAAGGTGATGATGAGATGAGATGATGGGGAGGCCTGGTTTCATAGAAATAAATGATTTAAAACCCAATGAAAAAGGGATTTAATTTAAATGCACGACACTGCGCAGCCATAGCCGCCATTTCCTCCTCCTCTTAAAAGCTTTTACTCTGTCTCTGCCTTTCTCTCTCTCCTCTGTGTCTGGGTTCCATTTCTAATATTATTAATGAATTTTTATTTTTATTTTTTGTTTGTTTGTTTGTTTGGCCAAACCCCAATTCAATATATTTTGGTTTGAAGTCGTTTCATTCTCTTCCAAATTCTAAAATTCCTCTGCTTTAATTTCTTATAGCCCACGTTATTTGGATATCCCCTTTCCGGGCCTCGAAAAGGCTGTGAGTCAGTGAGTGTGGGGAGTTCACCCTATAAAACCCCCTCCTCTGTTTCCTCTTCGAATCCACAGCTGCATGTGTTTTTCTCTTCCCTCTCTCTCTCTATTCCTCATCGCCTTTCGACTTCATCCTTGAAAAAATGATAAGAAACAGAGACTCCATAGTGATTAGAGAGTTCGATGCGAGTAAAGATAGTAAGGGCGTCGAAGATGTGGAGCGACGGTGCGCAGTCGGACCAAGCGGCAAGCTTTGTCTTTTCACCGACCTTTTAGGTGACCCAATTTGCAGGGTCCGCAACTCCCCTGCTTTCCTCATGCTGGTATGGTATTCTTTTTGTTTCTTTTCTATTCTGTTCCTTTGGTATTTGTATTCTGTCCTGTTTCTCTCTGTGGGTGTGTAGGTTACAACAAAATCATTAAATTCTAAAGTTATTGGTATTTGGTGTTGGTTATGGTTTTGTGTCTCACACTATTATGAGCATTTGTTGGCGTTTCAACAGGTGGCGGCAACGGGCGAAGAGAACGAGATAGTGGGGATGATTAGGGGGTGCATCAAAACCGTTACATGCGGTCAAAAACTCTCCCGCGCTCCTCCTAATCCCAAAACCCACCACCACCTCCCTGTTTTCACTAAACTCGCCTATATCCTTGGCCTTCGCGTCTCTCCTGCTCACCGGTCTGTATTTATATCTTTTTTTTTCTTGCTACATAATAATAATAATAATAATAATAATAATAATAATACGTGACATGTTTTATTTCAGACGGATGGGAATTGGGATGAAACTGGTGAAGAAAATGGAGGAATGGTTCAGAGAGAATGGCGCTGAGTATTCCTACATAGCCACCGAAAAGGACAACGTAGCGTCTGTTAATCTGTTCACTGAAAAATGCGACTACTCCAAATTCCGTACACCGGCCATCCTTGTCAATCCCGTCTTTGCTCGTCCACTCCCCGTCTCCCAAAGGGTCACTATCCTACCACTTTCACGCGCCGACGCTGAGATTCTCTATCGCCGCCGTTTCTCAACCACTGAGTTTTTCCCCCGCGACATTGACGCTATCCTCGACAACGTACTCACTCTTGGCACCTTCCTCGCCTTCCCACGTGGCACTTACACGCCTCAGACCTGGCCCGGGTCGGACCGGTTTTTGCTTGACCCCCCCGAGTCCTGGGCGGTTCTCAGCGTCTGGAACTGCAATGACGTGTTTAAGCTTCAAGTACGTGGAGCGTCACGCCTGAAGCGGAGTCTAGCCAGGACGACACGGGTATTGGATAAAGCATTTCCGTGGCTCAGGCTGCCGTCGGTGCCGGAGCTCTTTAGACCGTTCGGGTTGCATTTCTTGTACGGGCTGGGCGGAGAAGGGCCCGAGGCTGGGAGGATGGTGAAGGCGCTGTGTGGGTACGCACATAACCTGGCGAAGGAGAGAGGTTGTGGGGTGGTTGCGACGGAGGTCTCGGCCAGAGAGCGGCTCAGAGGCGCCATTCCCCACTGGAAAATGCTGTCCTGCGAGGAGGATCTTTGGTGCATCAAGCGCCTCGCCGAAGATTTCAGCGACGGCTCTGTGGGTGACTGGACCAAATCAGCACCTGGCTTGTCCATTTTCGTCGACCCCAGAGAATTCTAAATTCTAATCTTCTTCTAATCTCCTTCCATTTCCGCCACCGCCATTGCCGTTTTTTTTATCCCTTAAAGTAAAGTTGTACCTGGTTTTGTGTTTGTTTTTTAAGGATTAGAAAGGGCAGATTTTGTGCGAAAAAGCCAAATGGGGAAAGGGAAAGGAAAGTAACGGATCATAGATTATGGTCTTTTGTTGTAAAATAACCTTTTTTGCAATTTCCCCCCTTTCTTAAAAGCGTAGCTAATCAACCTTATTTGATATTAAATTAAAAACTAAGACTTCATTTTGTAATTTAAAGTCATGTATTTTAAAATTGTGTATTTTAAAATTATCTTTGTAAAAATGAATAATAAAAATTAAAAATAAATAAATTCAGATTATTGGATTTCGTTTATGAAAGAAAGCATAAAGTAGGAAATTAGAAATGTTTATCTTGTATAATAATATTAATTTGACTTGACTGAGATTATTAATATTATTATAATTGTTATTATTCTTTTACTGAAATTCCAACTTGGCTTCCAAATATAATGTCATGTAATATTATTATAATCACTAAAGTTCTCAAAAGTAGGAATCGTTGACTATTTAGTTTTACTTGGTAAATCTGACGTCATTTTCCCTTCGACAAAAAAGAAAAAAAAGAAAAAAAAAAGAAATATAATTTCCCGAAAATGCTCGAAAAAGTTCACAAAAATAATTAATTTAAGCTAAAGTTTTGGATTAGGTAAAATCCAATAATAATTTAAGCTAAAGTTTTTTGAGTGTCGCGTTTTTCTTGGTAATTATATAATTTGAGTGTGTCTCAAAATTAAACTACAAATTACTTATATATATAAATAGGGTTAAGTTTGAACGAAGGGGAGTTTTCATATTGTTGGGTCAAAGTTTATTTGGTATGTTTTAATATAATCAATTAAGGATAATATAGGCCTAAACTTAGACTCCAAATCCCATTTATTATTATTATTATTATTATTATTATTATTTATTTCTTTAGCTTTTGAATATGGGAATCTGTGAAATTTAGGCAGGGACATGGTAGGGGGACCTATATTTAAATTCAATTTTTTTTATAATTTTGATCAAAGGTGTAAAGTTTTAAAAAATAATTAATCGATTAAATATGTAATGAAACCATAACATAAGAAGAGGACCACAACACAAAATTCTGACAAGACAATCTCTGACATTCCTTACTACGTTTTTTTTTTTTTTTTTTTTTTTTTTTTTTTTTTTTTTTTTTTTTTTTTTTTTTTTTTTTTTTTTTTTTTTTTTTTTTTTTTTTTTTTTTTTTTTTTGTGATTTATGGTACAACAAAAATATTATAACTCAATGACCCATTAAAATAAAACGTACAGACCAATAATTCCTTCATGAATTCAGCTCAGCTGTAAGAACAGGTTTTACATGCACAATATACGACCGAACTCTCCTTTGTAACGGTGGGAATTTGTCAGCGGATTCTACTTCTTCTAACTGTCAAAACAGAGACACATTTTACAAACACTCACTCA
This sequence comes from Cucurbita maxima, assembly GCF_002738345.1. Classification (NCBI taxonomy): domain Eukaryota; kingdom Viridiplantae; phylum Streptophyta; class Magnoliopsida; order Cucurbitales; family Cucurbitaceae; genus Cucurbita; species Cucurbita maxima. The sequence goes on from NW_019272020.1 coordinate 2,768,114, forward strand.
CTGCATTTGTAGAGCGTGTTTGAATTATGATATCGAATGCCTCTGGCTTCTTGACGGGGTCGACGATTTGGTTTCCTCTGCGTTTGAAGACCCCGGACTTTCTGATGTCTCTGAGCTACTGATCTCTCCGTTTCTGTCTTTGTTCGACCAAAGTTTTGAGAAGATCTTCTTTGATATCAGCATGCCCTTCATTTTATTCCCCGAAACCTTTTCGGCGTTGCTTTTAGTCACGTCGCCATTTCCTAGCTTTAGAGCAGCAAGTTCCCCTTTTAAAGCTCTGATTTCATCAATAGTTGGTATGGCATCCCAGTCGTCCTCTGCGTTCGTTGTAGTTGATCTTGAGCTTCCATGAGAACCCCCTCCTGGTAATAAGGCCCTAATAGAACTCGGTAGATCAGGCGTACTGTCGCCAGCTGATGCTGCCGAGGCTCGCATTTGTTCAAAGAAGAGAACCTGAACAACGACACGCAAGGGAAGTCGCTCGTTTTGCACGGCATGCAAACACGCATCAGGCGACAATTTTCTACAGTCCATCAATCGACAAATTTTCTTACGCTCGCTCTTGCTGATTCCAGGGTGTTCCTGCAGTGATGCAAGGTCAAATCTACGTTAAGGTTGTTCATACTATAATGCAGCTGCTTGAACTAAAACGGATTTAAAATATACCTTCAGGTACATATCAATGGCTCGGTATAGTCCATCGTGAGATGGTCTGGAGAAGCTCGATACTGATTCAGCAAGGTGTATAAATTTCGAGATGGGTAAGTTAGGATCACGAGCAACTTCAGCAAGATAGCCATCTACCAGCTTTGCAACCATCAACTTGGAAGCATCAGAAACAAACTTGGGACTTCTAATCTCATGATATTCATTTTCCATGTGAAGATCAGTGTGGACGTCCTGCACCTGCGTCACAAACTCCTCGACAAGGCTTTGTACCATGTCAACGTCGTAAATAGTTGTTTCACCGGCAGGAGCTCGAACTAAAAGATCAGCCACGGTGGCCTCATCAAGCTGCTGACCAATTCTTTTCATCAGTTCAATTCTTCCCATCTCTCCACAATCTAGCAGAATTACTGCTTTTAACAACTTAAGAAAGAAGTTACAGGAGACTTCCCCCTTCCCTGATGGAAGTAGCTGCACTATTGTGTCCACCAGTAGTCTATTTTTGGCAATATCACCACCCTGGACCATACCTTTAGAAAATCCAGGTAACCTCCTCGACGCATACGCTTTCAAAGCTTCACCAAGAACATCACCACTGATTCTACCCCTCGTCTTAATCGTCGATATTACACGTTTGTATAAGTCAACTTGAAGCTCACAGAGATCTTCAACCCACCAGTCCTTCGGAACAACTTTCTGCGTTCTCACACCATTCCAATGAGAATCGTCACCATTTTCAGATGGAAGCTTCTTCCGGTTATAAGTGTACGACCATTCAACCTTCGAAGTATCGATGCAACACTTGGTAGCTATGGAATCAAGGCAGTGACTGACCACCTTAAGTTCCTCAGACCATGGAAGAAGAGACTTAGTTGTCTGAAGAACGATTATTGAATCCTTCCAGCTTCTAAAAATACTCGAGTTGAGAAAGACCTCAATCTTGTAGATGAGATTCCCTTTCTCAATGGTTTCATACATCTCGAGATACTCGGCTGCACATCTAGCAGCGATGACATTGTATGCATTGAGTGTGACAATCATACCATAACAGAACTTTGCACAAATTTCAAAAGCAGCCGCTCCCCCAGGTATATCCAGGATATGGATTTCATCACTATTCTCCTCCTTCGACAGAGCGACTAATTTTTGCAACCGAGCGCTTTTCGACAGAAGCGGAAACTACAATAACGAGAATGCTTAATGGTATTAGTACAACATCTAAAAACAGGACCTAAATGCTTTCTGTTCTGAGAATGTAACTTTTAAAAAGAAATAATAGGATTGAGAGATCAGTTCCCAAATACTACAAGCAATGAATCTTTTAAAAAGAAGTAATTCGTACCTGTACCGTACATCAAATAACTATATTTATACCGCTTCGAATCATAAATTTACATTATGTTTGTCCTGTTAAGAACTGTGAATAATATTCAGTCTTTTATTTTTAATCTTTGTTCAACTTTTGCTGCTAAAGAATAACAATCTTTCACATAAAACTGCAAAAGTTAATCTGCTAAACCTATCCATAGCGCTTCTAAGATAGGAATAATGACAACTGGTTTTACATATTATGTGAGATCCAACATCAGTCGGGGAATGAAGCATTCTTTATAAGCGTGTAAAAACATCTCTCTAATATACGCGTTTAAAAACCTTGAGGGGAAGCTCAAAGACTATGTTACATGTTAATAACGAGGTTATGATGTCAATCAAAGAATAATTCTAAACCTACTAATTTCAATAATATCAAGTTTGATTAATGAACAATAAATGCAGTGGATAGTGTGGATCTTGACTCTATCATACTCTTTAATGGCTTGTCACTGCCTCTGAAATAAATATGAACCAGATCCATACCTTATGCAGATAAAACTTCACGTCTCCGACATTGACAGCAATGTCAGTGGCCAACTCGGTCGCTACATACCTGAAAGAAACAAGGATGATTCGAATCTCATTGAAACAAATTTGGAAATCCTGGATCAAAAAAATTCCAAGGAATGTAAAAACCCAGCAGTCAAAAAAATCCAACATTTGGTAAAAGATTTGGAAGTTCCCCAATTTGATAGTGTCAGTTCATATCATTCATTAGTCAGCCTTGAGAGCTTACACAAGTTGAATACCAGGAATTGGGTTCAATTTTGGCTTATGGAAACTCTATTTTGGCCAGATGCGTATCGCTGTCATCCTCACGGTTTTAAAACGCGTCTACTAGGGAGAGATTTTCACACCCTTATAAGGAATGCTTCGTTCACCTCTCCAACCTATGTGGGATCTCACAATCCACCCTCTTGGGGGCCCAGCATCCTCACTGGCACTACAGTCTGGTGTCTGGCTTTGTTAACATTTTTACACAAGCCCACTGCTAGCAAATATTATCCGCTTTGACCCGTTACGTATCGCCGTCAACCTCACAGTTTTAGAACCGGTCTACTAGAAGAGAAGTTTCCACACCTTATACCTTATAAAAATAAGTAATGGGAATTAGCAAACACAAAAGAATGAATAAATCAACACCATAAGTTCCTGTGGTGTCTAGTTCATGAAAGTGGCAGTTGCATTCATTTGATGAACATATAAACTTATGATAGCATCAGCAGCATAAGGAGGAGGGAATGGAGAACAAAAAGCACATCGAAGGCAACTAAAAAGGAAATATGTCTCACCTAATTTTGTCCCCATCAGTCTGGAATGCATCGGGCTTGGATCCAAGTTTCATAAACTTCATGTTTTTGGTGAAGAAAACGGATCTGAGTATCTGTTTTCTTCCTCTTCTTCAAGATTGTCTATGTCAATCCAAAAAAATACCCAGAAAGAATATATCCAAAGAAGTAGAAGACAAGCCACAGAAGTGGAAGGACACACCAAAAATTGACCCGATCTCTTATTGTGAAAAGGGAGTGGGCAAATCTGGGGGGGGGAGGGTTTCCCTAGTGTGACCGAATCTTTAGAACAAACAAAGGGAGAAGCAGAAAGGGTTTTGATACTTTAATGAAATATACACAGCCTGAAACTGAAAAAGTAGTAAACAAAAGATTGCTTCCTCAGTGAGTAACACTCCCCAAGGACCCCGGGGATAGAGGGTCGAATGGGTATGACATTACTAAGAAAACACCGTTAAAACGTATATAACTCGCAAAGCTGGAGACACCCCCACTTGCTAATACCTGACACCACCGTCCTTTCCTTTATTTCTTTATCCTTCCCTTCTAGATTTCGTTTTCCCTGTTGGGTTCTTTCTTATTTTACTTCACTTTCCAATGGGTCAAATACCTAAAATCCTTTCCAGTCCGTAGAGCCGCACAACTCAAAAGTCCCAGCCCACTGTCTTGGATTTGAAAGCTCAACAACACCTGAAACTGCAAATACAAATATCCGTTGTAAGTTCGCACACCCAAGTTGTTTGGATTGAGAAGAAGAAATGAAGAGAATCACATGGATCCTTTGGTTAAACCTTTTGAAACACGTCGAATCAAGATATTTCAGAGGTGCAACGAATGCAAGACATAAAAATAAGGAACAGTTACTAAAGAAGTGAGAGGGGAAGAAGGTGGGTGGATTTGGAGAAATTCCGGAAAAGAAAACAAAAGGGGGAAATGGGTAAGGGAGAAAGAAGGAATCAAGCAGAAGAAAGCAAACAGTAAGAAGATAAAAGTTAAAAAAAGAAGAAGAGAGGGATGAGAGGAGGTGTTTGGGGTTTCCTTTTTCGCTTTGGCAAACACGAAGAATCAAATATCGATGGGCACAACAATCAGAAACAATGTTCACAGAAGCGAGCACTCCAACCCTCAAACAACCCCACACAGACACAAAAGAAAGAAGGAAAGCAGCAAAAAGTAAAGTAAAGGAGCACCCATCAAAGATATGAGCTGTGCCCCATCTTTGACAGCCACCACAGCCACACAAACACAAAAGGCCAACCTCAGAATGTTCCCTTTTCTTTCTCTCTCTATATATCAAGTCTCAGGGGAACCCCTCCTTCTCCCTCTGAATCAGCACCACCGCCCCCACCACCGAGAAATCTTTGGGCGATGGAAATGGGGTTTTTGAGAAGAGAAGAGAAGCGAAGAGACGCATGAGGCCCCCACTCTTAGCTTTTGAACAATAAAAATAGCACGCTAATCTGACACCCATAACTTTGCTGCCCCCTTGGGCGACTACAACCAGCTGAGTCGCCCCTATCAGTTTCGTCTTGGTGCATGTCTTTGTGCGAATATGTTCACCCAAAGTAAACAACACCCCACTGTTATACCAGAAAACGACCCCCTTCTTCTCCCCTTTCATCATATCTCCCTCCTTTTTCTTCCTCTGTTTTTATTATTTTGTCGCACAGAGAAGAAAAAGGAAAAGTAGATTCTTTTGTTCCTTCCTCTTTTTCTTTCCCTAAAAAAAAAAAAACCCCATTCATTATTACTTTCTCTAATCACAAATTTACTCACTAAATTCAATTAATTATTTACATCAACCTTTAAATAAGTAATTTTTATTAAACATTAAGGATATTAAAGTAATTTCGAGAACGCATGGGGGAGAGGAAGAGGGTGGGAATTAGAAATAAGAAAAGATTGGGGGAGGGAATGATGAAAATATAAAATAATATTTATGAACCTCAAATGCAGATTCAATGAATGATACCCCCATTGCTTCCCATCATTACCTTCAAGATTTTGTATTCATTTTTTTCTGTAATATAAAAAAAAAAAAAGACAATTTTAAATTATAAGGTCTCTGCAAATTTAAATTATGAACCTTATCTTCCTCTTCGAGATGGTCGAATTTCGACCCTTTTCTTAATCTACTTTTTAATTTATTTTATTCATTAAAATTAATAATAAACCTTTAGTTTTAGGGTTTAGGTTTAGCGTCCATGAAAATAAAATAATTTCTTTTAATACATCCAAATGTTATTTTTTCATGGAAAGATGATTTACTTTTGAAAAAAATTTAAAAAAATATATATATATTTTTATGTTTTTTTCCTAAAAAAAATAATATTAATTTGATTATCACAAAAATTGGTCTCTGCTTTTGAGAATCAAACCCACTTGCCTGCAATGTCTTTTTTTGGTGTTTTCCCATATGATGCACATGGAAAAGTGACATTATGTAGGATCCATGCAAAATACGAAAAGTTTAATAATTATATTTAATATTATTAATAATAATAATAATTAAAAACTATTGATGAAGATTATTGTCGAGATTTAATTAAACTTAATTTTTTGAAGGATGGTTTTCGAATGCTTTCAAAATTATAATAAATTTACTGTCATATTTTAAAAAAAAAGAAAAATAAATAATTAGGTAGTTGGTGTTCATTTAGACATTTAGAATCTTAATGAAATTCATGTCACCTAAATTTAGAAGATTTACAAATTTGTCGTGTGCAAATGAAAATCATGTGCCTTACTCAAATATCATGTGATTTTTGTAACATCTGTCTAACCTTACCTTAATATATTTATATATTTCTCGATGTGTGTTTACAATATAGTTTAACAAACAAGAAAATTACTGAGCTCTTCCATTAAATTAAAATTGTGAATGAGTATAAATTGTAGATGTGGAAATTTAATTGTGTTCGAGTTTAATGAAAATGATGGAGACATTATATTTTCGATTAAAATAAGAATATGTTAAATATAATTAAATAAAATTTGTGAATTAAAAGTGATAAAAAAAAAACACCTAATATTATCCACTTGATTATTTTAAATAGAGGATCCAAAGACCATGCATCAATTGTGGAGAAACAAAACATTCCTTATAGAGTGTAAAAAAATTATCTCTGATAAACACGTTTTAAAATTGTGATGAGCAAAAACATACCATATTTCTTAGCAGTGGCCTTGAGTTGTTATAGTCGCTATGAGATAATTAAAAAATTTTAAACATATTTTTATTGTTAATTATGAAGTATCGGGTTCATATATAATTAATCTCTATGGATACGAATTATCCTTATCAAATTTGTGATGAAATGAGAAAGTGGGTACGGAAAGGCAGGCACTAAGGTGGTGTGTTGGGCATAATCTGAGAGAGCAGAAGAAGAATTGGTGGGTGGTGGTGGTGGTGGCTTTAATCTTATATGTGGTGTTGGTAGCTGAACCCAAATAAAGCCTGGATTTCAGCAGAATTTTGGTACATAAAAACAACTCACCAAAACACTTCCAAATCCGCAGCTGAAAAGGAAAGGCCTCATCTCAATGTGGGCATCAGTAATAATCATCATTACCCATTCACATGCTCAACACATTCCCTTCATTTTTGGTACCCTACCCTCTCCCAGCTCAAGACCCTCATTTTTTTTTCTATTAACGAAAACGAAACATTCTTTATAAAAGTGTGAAATTTTTTCTCTAGTTGACGCGTTTTAAAATTGTGAGACTAGCGACGATATGTAAAGACTAAAACGAATACTTAAACTATTACAGTTAAAATAATAGAGACTGATGATGAGTAATTGATAATCTAACCCGTTATGATATATGAGAGGAGGAGGAGATGGAGAAGGATGAAGGGTTGAAATTGATGAGGTTTTGAAGTATGAAGGAGAGTGATGAACATGGATGCATGGTGTCTTTATATATATTATTCTATTCTGTCTCACAAGTGCACCATGCATCCATCTTCAAATCACATTGAACGCATTGGGAAAACCCTTTTCTTTTTTAATTATTATTATTCTTTAGGATTGGAAGGGAAGAGAAAGAGATGAATTAAAGGGAAAAAGAGAGGTGCATGGTGTCCCACTCCTTCTTGTCCATAATTTTAAATATGATTAGTTGTTAAATCTTTCTATTATCGGTGTTGATATTATCTTCGAATTATATGTTCTAGAACAGTATAACTTTCACCAACTTCATTTTTTAGAAATGTTTTTAAGAAAGTAGAGGTATAGGCTATGAAACATACTAATCGTGGTGACTTGCTTAAGAGCGAGAGTAAATGTTGCACATAAATTTAAAAAACGAATGAAAGTAGCACACGACATAAATAATAATATTACTTTTTGGTTAATGGGTTTATGAATTTATAGTCACATCTCCACTTCCCTCCATTATGATTGTGCTCATTATTATCTTTTGGTGTACATACTTTAAAAGTATATATTATAACTTAATGAATATAAATAGATACACCCACTTCAACTTTGAGTTATAAAGGCGTATATTTTTTACCAAGTGGTTCATCACATCACATTGAACATTAAAAAAAAATATTAATGCAACAAATGTATTATAACATCAATTCTCTATAAAAACGAGGTTGTGATCCAAGTCAACTCCGACTAAGTTATATAGTTTAAATTGAGTAGAATTAAGAAATGAAATAAGGTTAAGGTAGAGAGTGTGGGTGTGGGTGTAAAATATGAAGAAAAAAAAAGATGTGTGGATAGAATTGGATTGGATGGGCATTTAATTATAATTTATAAACAACAAAACACAAAATTACAAAACATGCGTCTCTTTCGCTGTTCTCTTCCTTCTCACTCCCTTCTTTTTCAACTTTCCATCATGCCCTCTTCCCCTTTCGCTTTGCTGTTTAATAATTATTGCCAATTCCCTCATTGTTCTTTTTTTTTTTATTATTATTCCTTTTGTAAAAATTTTGTTTTCTTCTTCTTCTTCTTCTTCCAAAACCAACTTACACGGCCCATTCATCTGTCTTTCCTGTTTGTGGCTTCAACTAACATGGAACCCATTTCCAAAGTTGGGCTCCAGTTGGGTTCGTAGCATCTCGCACCAACCTGGCTCGTTTTAGAACGGCTTTTGGTCTCTAAAACAGTACGAAGTAAAATTTGATTTCATCTCTTGATCTGTATTGTACACAAAGAATGATGCTGTTGAATAAAAAAAATTTACAGATTGAATTTGATTATACAAAAACATACAAGTTTTGTTTGGCCCTCATACATATATGGTATCTATCGTCAAAAAGAATGGTGCTCTTGCTACTCCCTTTGTCCTCAGAATCTTTTTTACTAACAGTTTCCATTTTATTTCATTTTTCCTGCCCTGTTTCCTAGTCCTGTCCTTGAAATTCCTGAAATCACGGAACATCCTCGTAAGTTGAATTCGACTTGATTGATGATTAACAAGAGCTGAAGGCAAAGGAGAATGGAAAAAAGGAGACGGATTTTGATAAATTACCTGCACAAAGGGACTCTACAGAGATCAGAATCTGCACAAAGATGAGAGTGCAACTCCAACAGTTGCCACATTCTCTTGCACTGGGTACAGCCACCAGGGGCTCTTAATTTGCAGCCTGCAAAGTGGCGGATAAGCAATTCCAGCCCCTTGCAGGCTGCATACTTACATGGCGGCTGGTTTGCCTTGAAGTCTTTGTCGTGTGGGCCGATTGTGCGACAACCATCTCTACATATATGAACAAGAGCCTCCATTGCCTCAAATAGTTCCAAATAGACCTTCCTTTCGTTCATTCTCTTCACTCTTTTCTTTTGCCTCTGAAAGTAAAATTTGAAAGATCAGTTTAGAGAAAGGCCAGCAGAGACTAAGCTCTTTACAGAGTCCGACACCATTTGATTTGAGGAGAAAAGAACACAGAGAGAAAGAGAGATGTGTTACATTGTCTTCGTCGATCACTGATCCAAGAAGTTCCTTTTCGAGTACTGGGTGGCTTTGCTGCATTGCTTGCCACGAGTCGGTGGAAGAAACAGCTTTGAAGTTTTTTAGGATCATACGGTGGCAAAGAAGGCTGAGACGGGGAGCATCACACAGTAATGCAAGTTGAAACACATCTACTACATTTTCAAGTGTCAGCAACTCACGACCCAGTTGCCTCTCACACTCTTTCTTCAACTGAGGAACCACATATACATGTGACAGCACCAGCAGGGGCAATACAAATTCCTCCATTTGTTCTTTCTCGTATCTAAAATAAAATGTTGAAATAAATCAGAAAACACAACCAAATTCATATGTCCTACGATGTAACACACAGGATTTTGGTAGATGACATCCAACTTCCAGTGGGGTGAAAAAACTCATAGTTCCATTCATGAGTTTCAAAATGTCCCTATTATTGTCATAATTAAATGTGGGCACACAAAGATCATGAAAATTCCAATTGGCAAGTCAATTAGCGAAAACTAATGATTTAACTAAATTAATTAACTAACAAAACTAAACCAGTAAACTCATATTTTCTTCCTACAATAACATGCTTCTACTCATAGTAAACAATTGATTGGTTAGATGTACATAGAAAAACCTTCCGGGATATTATTGGCAGAATCACTGCAATCCAAAATTTTATTTCTTTAAGTCTGATTAGAAGGGTTTAGAAGTCTGAAATCAATGATCGAATCACTAAACAGTACAAGAAAAGCATTGAACTGGCAGGTATATTATTTGCAAAATCAACACTACCCGATGTTTTATTTCTGTAAGTCTGAATAGAAAAGGATTTGAAGCCGGAAATCTATGATCCATGTCAATGATCATATCGCAAAACACTAAAAGAAAAGCATTTACCTGCAAGAGTACAGGTATCTAATGAATACTTTAACAGCATCAGGTGGAACTCCACGGATCGAAATCGACCGCTTCCTACCAGACTTTTTTGATTGATTTAATATGCCTTTTATCACAGGAGAAGCCATGCCCTGCAAAAAAATTACAGGAAGATAATCGAATCACTAATTGAACTAGGATGTAGCATGGCAATAACCTTCATATTTTTCAGTCAGCAAATGCAAAATTTGACAAGTTTTATTCTTAATAGAAATGGATTTATCTTTAACCAGCACATCTTTTAGCAAAATCTCCATTGAATGAGATATTAAAATTGCAGGAAACTTCTTTTAGGTTATGAACGAAATGGTGAGATTAAAATAACTTACGAGGATATTGGCATGTGCATACACAATGCCACCATGATCCGTATGAATAGAAACATCTGCTCCATAAGCTTCGTCAAAGAGACCGTCCCAGAGGTCTCTTGTTGCAGTGGAGACGCAGCTGTATCCTCTTTCTAAGGATTCACTTGAGACCCAACCCTTCTGCAGATGACTACTGATTGCAGATTTGGGCAATGGAGGTGGCAGTGGGATGGTATTTGCCTTGGCTGGGATTAAATCCAAGCAAATATTTTCTGTATTCTCCATTAATTTACTTTCAAAAACTCCAAACCTGTGAGTCAGCAAAATTAAATAGAATAATCAAGACATGTTCAACTGTCGGTAAACGAGTATCATAGAAATTCCCAGGAGTTCAAGATGGTGCCAACCAAAAAGTGATACAGTCAAATTAAAAACAAATTCGAACAAAAATCCCAACCCGTTAAATAATTTAATTGGATTGACACTGAAATAAATCCTTTGGATGCCCAAATTTTTACCAAAGAATCAAAACAGTCACGCTTCGACTAGATAAAAGATAATCTCCTGGTTCTTTCAATCTAGTATTCTTAAAAATGAATATATATATCCTAGAAAATTGATGGCATTTCAGACAATTGAAAACATGAAGAAGGATCAAAAAAGGATTCTCGATATGACTCCGAAAATGACGAAAAGCTAGTCCATCCTTCAGATTCAGGACGATTAAAGCAAATGGGAAACAAAAAAAGAACAAGCCTATCTCTATTTTTCTCCTGTTCAGACAATCCAATAAATCTTCATTTGGCATAAAAAGCAGGAAGCAAACTAGAACAAAAACAAAGTAAATAATCCCTAATCCCGAAAATTTAGCATCCCCAGATTGAAAATTCGAAACCGAATGTAAAACAGTTTAATCTATTCTCCTAGTAACGTCTAGATTTCAATAGAGAGTAATGAAATAGTAGAGAGATTGCTGACCTTCCGATTTGACCTTCGTAAACGCTTCGAGAAACCGATTATAAAGACTCCGCCGGTAGCCGTACGCAGAAAATCCAGAAAGTGGACAGAGAGACGGATGGATTAACAGAGGGAACTTAAAACCTAGAGAGGGACAGCCTTTTATAGGTGATCTGGAAATCTTGGACGCGGTAACCGGAGAAATGGAATTTAATAAAATTTAGAGAATGGAAAAAGAAAAATGGAGAAAATAAATCGACGTCGCGACACGTGGCGATTCGGGGGATGAGAACGGAAATGGAAATGACGTGGAAATGTTGTGTGCTGATGCAGATCCACGTCGGACATTCTCTTATCCTTTAATTTCATTTTATGTTAGCTATGTACGCGCTTAGGTCTCGAGTCACACCCACCTACCGTTACAAACTAATTCAGCGGTCACTATAATTTCATTTTTTTCTTTTTTTTTTTATAGAAAAATTATAATTATCCCTTAATTAACGAAAGTTTAAATATCGATGTAATCTTGATACTGGGCCAGGCCGAGTGTACAGATGTTGGGAACGGATGTTCTTGGGCCTAGTCCTGATCCATCACTTAAAAAAGGGCGCGAAAAAGTTCGTCCGTGACGATTGGTAAGAAGAACACGCAACCGCCGATCGGAGTCGAATTCTCCGTTTACGCCGTCAAATTCTGAAGCACAGAGAATGAAGCGATTCTCCTCCATTGCCGGATGGAAGGAATTAGCAGTTTTGGCGTTAGTTTCGGTTTCCGATGATTCTGTTTGAAGATGAAGGAAGAACTTCAACTCCAAATATAGCAGAAAGGGATATCGAAGCAAAGTAAGTAGTAGTCTGTTCGCTATGGAGAAGAAGTTGCGTCGTTCTGTTGAATCCTCGACGGACGAATTCAGTTTCTCTGCTGTAAAACTAAGTCTCAAGTCATCAAAGCACACGCTAAAAATCATAATTCATGACGAGAATCACTGATCTCTCAGTCACTCCGTTTCTTGCTCTCCCGATCGTTGACGCAAAAGAAGTAGGTGGATGTGCACAAGGTTTAAATGCTTCGCGAGGCATTTTCTTTCTTTGATTTTAAAGGTGAGAGTATTGAAGATTTGAAACTTCTGCTAATTCGTTGCGTTATTGCTCCTTTGTATTTGAAAACCGGGAATGGTCGTCGGTTTGTGGCATATACATTTTTTTTCCGTGAGCGTATAATCTTGCTCGTGAATCTTTGATAACAATAAGTTAATAGACCGCACTTCTATAAGCACTCATGTATAGTTTGCTCGGGATCCTGCTTATGGATGTATTTAAGCTTTAGTTAGTATGAGACTCTTATCATCCTGCTGAATGTCTTGCCAGGTTGCAAATACAAATGTTCGTCAAAATTCATTGCATCTACTTTTGGATATATTTCCTCTCGAAAATCCAGATGCTACAAAAGAGCTGAAAGACAGTGCTTGATAGACAGTTCTTTTTAATAGAGAAACTTCTCATGGATGAAAGTCCAGATGTGAGAGTTGTAGCAGTTGAAGGTTGGGCCATTTGATGCTGGACAATGCTCGTTCACTAAGGATAGCTCTAGCAGATCTCCTCCTCCTGATCAGGGATGTTCGTGATTTCCAGTTTAACAAGGTCAGGGCATCCTATAACTAATTTTTGTAGTAAAATTTCTGCAAAGGCGGGTTGTGTCCATAATGTATCCCCAAATCTTTCTGCAGGTTGTCAGTTTAGATGTATTGTTGACTGTTCATGCACATGACCAACCCATTATTAGTAAGAAAATTACTAGATTGCTGATGTCATCGTATTTTCCCACCAAAGTATCAATTGAAGAGGCAAGATTTTTTGAATTTGCTGCTTCAGAAGGGGCATCTCTTAAGTCCATTGTGGAACTTGTTCGAGTACTAATCAATTTGGTTTCGTCCTCTGCCGAGCTAGATGCAAATTACATTGATGGTTTAATTCTTTCAGCTAAATACCTATGCGGCTGCATTTCAAGCGAGCCATGTTACAAGATCGATCTCAAAGATTTGTTCACCGCTGAAAAATTGAAATGCTTGGTCTCTGTAGCAGAATCTGGGCGTGCTCGATCTTCTTTATTCAACATTGTTTCCTCGTTCTCTCCTAATGGTCTTACGGGTCTTCTTGAGGAGTGCATGCAATTAATTACTAATTGTCGTGGTTTATCAGGAAACATAGAAAAGCAAGCTGAAGTGAGGTCTGGCCATAAAGTTTTTCCAGGCTTGTGATGCATTGGATGTTATGTTCGAAGCCATGGCATTGATACTACAGAAGTCTGCTTATCCTTGCCACATTAATTTTGGAACTGATATACCAAAGCTCAGTGGTTGAGCAGACCAAATTCTATTTTCCCGCATGGTTATCAATGGTTGCAAAGATTGAACTTTTGGACATGAGTGAAGATTCCGCTGAGGAGGACAACGATGACAGATCTTTCCACGAACATGAGTTCTCCATTTTTAAGAAATTTCTGAAGATGTTTGTCACATTTTTTAAAAGAGATCACCACATCTTGGATGCAGTTGGGGTGGTTTTTATGGTTGGTTCAGAAATTGGCTTGTAAAGAAAGGATTTTGGGCTGGTACTCGAACTTCTACAGTTTGTTTGCCGAAGCCTATACAGTGCTGAGGACAGAGAGTGGGGCAATACGATGTTGGCTTTTTTACAACGTTGATACCCTCATATAGAGAGGGAAACAGAACAATGTAATGGAGAGGGACGACATGAATTAGATAAGGCCAAGACTTTGCTTGAACCTATATGGTTGTACCACATTTTCGAAACTGGTAAGCTTTCAATGGTGACTGAATAGACAAACATTATGTTCCTTTTATCTCTCATTTTTCCTATAAGAAAGTTGCCCATTAATAGTGAAGCCAAGAGTGGCTAAATCAGTAGAGCCTTAAATTGGTCAAGTAGGTTGTAGTGAGGATATTGGGCCAAAAAGGAAGCACAGCCTGCACAGTCCATGAGAAGACTCGTGGCCTTTGACAGACGACAAACTATTCATGTGGGTGGAGAGCCAGTTTTCAATTTCGTGGCGAGAAGATTATTGGTTCGGTCCCATGAAGTGAAAACTGAAAAGTAACAATTGGCCGTCTAAAGGAAGGCGCAGCCTTAAGACCACGACAGGGACCAGCCCACATCAACTTTTATAGAATGTGTTGGAAGAGAAGATGGGATGGGGGAAGCGAAGACTTGGAGTGTCAACGATGAAACAGAACTTAGCATGTAATTTGTGTGGCTGGTAATCCTCGCTCGCTCTTCATACAAGGCTAAGTGGTTGAAAACTTGAACATGAGCTCAGGTATGATAAACGTAGCCCATCTTTTACACGCACTCACGTTTCTGCTTCCATAATTTGTAATTTTAAAGCGAACACTCCTCCCACCTTCTGTGGGCCAAAAGTAGCATCAGCGTCACTGGGAAAAGAGGTTTTTTGCTTTAGTGGGGGCCATAATGGAAAAGCAAGAAAACTGATGGCTTAAATAAAGAACAGCAGACCAGAACACCCTCCTCCTCCCTTCCTCTGTCAATTCCCATATGAAAGATCCTAGACTTTTGCAAAAGTTTCCAACCAAAAGAAATACATAAATTTAGAGAGAGAGAATTGAAAGACAGGGTGAGGGCCACTACAACCCATTTGTGCCACTACTAATGGGCCAACACCTGTGCAAGAGATTCCCCTAAAGACAACTCAACTCTCACCGGCCGTCCTAAGATTCCAAAGCCTCCTCCTCAGGCTCTCTAAGTTCCCTAAACCCGATGCCTTCTTTTACCCTTCTCCTGCTTTTTCATACCCTCCAATTTGGATTGTTTAATCCTCAATTTAATATCATTTAGCTTGCTTGCTTCTTAATGCCATTTTGCTTCCTGATATCATCTTATCACAAAATCTCGCTCCACTAACTCCACTACTAAATTTGGACCTCTCTTTTCTTCCTATTGTGACGATTGTGGGGGTCCTTTTCTTTTTAATAACGATTCTTCTATAAAAGTGGTCATTTTCCTATACAGTCCAACAATATTGCACTTCCTTAGTACCCAAATAAAAATGGTAGTCAAACCTAAATTTGAGACTTCTATTTCAAATCCACTTAACTATATTAAATGCACACACATATGGGCTGGGGGTTTGAATACAATTTAAAACATCTTAATTGATAGTTGCCTAAGGTTGGGGTTGAATAAGAAGGGAAATGAACTTTTGTTATCCTAATCTGGTCTCTTTTTTTTTTTTTTTTTTCACGTAATATATGGAAGGAAAGAATAATCCTCTAAAATAAATATTTATAAAAATAAATAAAATATAAAGCCTATTGTAGCGATATTTTATGCATGGTGCATTGTATTCATATTCACGAAGAGCTTCTATAATGAAAAGAAAAAAGGTTCATATAAATGGGAAATAGTGACAAATCAAGAATTAAAATGTGCCTCAATTCTATTAAAACCACTCCGATCGGATAATTTAATTTATCTTCCTTTTTTTCTTTTTTTCTTTCCAAACACGGTAACGGAAATCTCCCCCGATCTTCAGGCATGTGCAAAAAGTTATTGAACCGAACCGAACCGGTCCATTTTCGTGATCCAACTAGTTCTGGTCAAGGTCTCCATGCACTGGCCCACACCACCGGCTGCTCTTTCCACGTCAAGAAGATTCCGGCGACGTCGGAGTTCTGTGTCATTGCCCAACCTTCCTTGTATCTCCTCAACAGCGCTCTGACGTCGTCGCATACTTCGTCGCTGAACGTCACCGGTCCGAATCCGTTTCCATGCAGCCGCTGAGCCCACCTCACCGCCGATTCCCGCCTCTCAACCGAGTCCGCCGCCGAGCAAGCCACCAGGTCCACGATTGACCTACCGGCAGCTCTCTCGAGCATCAACCGCTCGTTGCTCGTCCTCGTGAAACTTTCGTCCAATGTCTCGAAGTAAACCCTAAACCAACGCAAACATTCTTGGAAACCTCTCAGAAAGTCAGTCCCATCGACGCCTACGTCGAGATCGGCTTCCTCTTCTATCACTGTGATTATCCGCGGGCGTAAACTGCGGAAAGACGAAATCAAGAAATCTCGGCGGTTGTTAATCGCCGCAATGGAACGTAAGGCTCCGACGCAGTTGATGGCAAGTGCCTCGTCTTCTTTGATGTCTAATTTGGCTAAGTCCAATTCCGAAAGGTCACCGGAATGGTACAGCGCATTGAATTTGAAAGGTACGCCCATAAGCCTAGCGAACTTTTCCATTCTCGTACCTATTTCCTTCATTACTTTTTGAGATGCAGATATTCCGGTACCAGTGCCTGGTTTGGTGGTGATGATCGTGGTGAGACGAAGGTGCGGCGTGTCGTCGGTACGAGTCGCGAGAGCTTCTAGCAAAGTAGGCCACTGAGTGCAATACGTGCTACTGATATCGATTATGTGTAGCTTCGATTCGCCTTCTAAGGCCTCAATTAATGCGCCATTGCAAGAAACATGCCCAAAAGTGGTCCAGGGGCTAACCTCCTGAAACTTGAGCATCACTTTCCTAGTTGAATCGAATGAGCATGTTTTCTCTGAGGCAGAGGCCAAAGCGCAATAATTACGGTCGCCGGAATCTGTCATGCGGCTAAACAAGGCCTGCAGGAAATAGGCAGCCAGCTTTTGATCCGTATCCCCATAGGGGGAGCTAAGTTCGTTTAGCATCCACATGAGTTGGTGAACGCGGGAGCTGTTCCTGTCAGAAATTGCCCTGGCCGTCTCAAGGAGAATATCGACAGCCCACCTGCCGGAAAATTCGAAGTTGATGTCCGGAGAGGGGGAGACGTATGAGAATTGATCGATGGGTGTGGGAGTGGCGGTGGAAGGTGGGTGTGGATGGTATGGATTATAGTATTGTCTAGAATTACTAGAGGATGAGAAATCTTCGTCATCCATGAGAAGGTTGTAGCATTCTTGGTCGTCGTCCTGTTGATGGTACTGATATTGGTTCTGTCTGGAAGATCTAGAGCTGCTAGAATTGGTCCTGCTGGAATTGTAAGATTGCTCAGATTGGAGATTGACAAGCCGAAACAAGGTATCCATTTAAGACCCACATCAAAAAACTCGGAGTCTCTCTAGTTTTTTGGACATAGAACAAGTTGGTTTAACAGAGAAGAATGAGGAGGAGGAAGGGTTCAAACTTGTGTGATGTCTCAAAGCAAGGCGTGGGAGCTGATCTTCTTTTTATGGGCTAATCTCAAATCAAAAACCCATATTCAGCATATTGTTGGGATTGTGTGTAGAAAAGAAGAGATGAGAAATGGAATTGTTGGCTGACAAAAAGATGATAAAGTGTGAGAAAAAGGATTAGCTTTTGTTTTCATTGTTTTTGAGAAGGAAGAAGAATAAGAGAGAAAGGAGTTAATATTATTATTACAAGTTGGGTTTTGAGTGGAGGCAGCAGGCGTGCCATTTGGAGTTTGGTAAGGTAAAGCTGCCGGCGTGCATCACCATCATCAAGCCCACCACCACCATCATAGACATATACCACATATACCAAATCCACACACTCCCATTTCTCTGCCTTCCCTTCCCTTCCCTTCCCTTCCCTTCCCCCACTTTCTAGGGAATGCTTTCCCAACTTAGTCTTGTTTCTCCAAATACCCTAAACCATTCTTCTTCTTCTTCTTCTTCTTCTTCTTCTTCTTCTTCTTCTTCTTCTTCCCTTTTTTAGTTCAAATATTCTGTGCTTCATTTACCTACAAAAATGGTCATTCTGTTTAGGTTATAGGACATTTTTGTTTTTATGTTGGAATCTCCATTTGTAGATATGAATGTATTGGAGATTGGTGTGAGTGAATGGTTCATTCTATGTGAGAATGGTTGTTGGTGTCGTTGTTGTGTGGATGAATGATTGGGTGAACACTCCATTTTTAGAAATTATGTTATGTTGTCCACCACACCCCATCATTTCCATCTCCTTTTTCACGTCATTTATCTTTCTTTGCATCATATATTTCTTGAATTTAATCCTCATTCTTTTTTTATGGGGTTTTTCCCTTACAATTACTTTACTTCCATTATAATTTTGTTTCAGACTCAATCTTTTATGTGTTTCAATATAATATTTTTTACTTTTTTTTTTCTTTTATATATATATATATATATATATATTATATAAAGGAGATGCTTTTATTAAGGTGCATGTGAGACGAGAGAGAATCGCCAAAGCGTGTTTACGCATGATTTTCAACTATCCCACCTTTTCATCTTAAAGGTTTCAAAACCAACACCTTTTATCCTTAAAAGATTTCATTTTTGTTTTATATTTGGTCCCTAACATTTGAAAACTGTTTGATTTTGCTTCCATTTAATTCTAAAGTTTTGTTAATAAGTTTTTATTTAGTTTCTAAAAAAATTAATTTTATATTAAAATGTTAGATCGTGGGAATTATTAAGACTTCTATTTTATCTTGTTAGATCCATAATTATTGTCGCTAAGTATATCTAAGAGCGTTCCTCCTGCCAAAAAAAAAAAAAAAAAGAATGTAAACTTTAATACAAACAATGCATAATGAGTAGAATTCACTTCAATTGCATTAGTTAAGCCAAATTAAGGACTAAAGCACCTCAACAGAAACATTAAAAGTAAGGTAAGAAAATCAACAACTTTCTTGAAATTATTTTGGAATGCTTATGGATTGGATGTCACCCAATGCATTATTGTCCACATTATAAATAATTAAACCAAAATCAACAAATCTCACTGCATTTCCTCAAAAAAAAAAAAAAAAAAAAAAAAAAAAAAAAAAAAAATCTTTGGAAANTTCATTTTGTAATTTAATCATCAATAATACATGATATAAAATTGATTAAGGACTACTAATTGTATGTCATTCGTTGACCAATACTTAATTGCTATTATCACTTAATTAGCATTTTGCTTACTCCATTGGTGAAACTAATTGAACTTATAAATACATATAATTGATATGTTTAACAAACCATCGCTGTCACTTTAATTTTATAATATTTTGCAGTCAAAAGCTCTTTCATCCTTACCTTCAATTTTAATTTCTTTAATAAATTAAAGTGCAAATTTTTTCAAGGTGTCCCAACGACAACCCAATAGAAGCCAAAAGTGTTTTACGTATTTTTCTCTTAAATTAAAAATAAATAAAAAAAGGAAATAAAATAACTAGTCTTTTTGGTTCCAGTATAATAATACCCATTTAGTTTATGTTAATTTTAAAAATTAGTTTTAAAAATTAAAGTAGTTTTCATTAATTCCGTAGATATTAAAATTAATTTTAAAAGATCAATAAATTGAAACACCAATGATCAAAAGTAAGCAATAATGTAAAATTAAAAAATAAAAGAGAAAAATTTTGAAACCCATAGACCAAATAAAAAAACTAAATTTAAAATTCAAAGTAAAAATGTAATATTTTGAAACTAATGAATCAAATAGAAATAAAACTCGAAACGTAAAGAATAAAAACAAATAGAAACTATATTGGAAGACGACTTAGGACTAAAATGTAATTCTCTCAATGAATGAAAAAAAATAATGCATAAACATAGAAATTAATTCTCTCAATCAATAAATTGGGAAGACTGAACATGAGTAATTTGAGGTGAGGAATAGTCGTATCTGGTGCCAACGGCGAAGAACAGAGTAAAAACTTCTACAAGTGACTTCAAAATAGCTCTATCTGTGTGGGATAAGGTTGATACTTGAAAGCAATCAGCGACAGTAAATGAGCAAAGTAAGATACATACAGTGGAAGTAGAAGAGCTCTACTTGGAAATGTACCCATCCATCCATCCATCCATCCATCCAAACATGACTAATCGTTGAAGTTTTGGGTGCCCCTCCTTCACTAACTCACAGCAGACACGCCATTTTTTGGCAGATCCCTCTTTACTTTCAAGCTCATACATTGAACAACAGAATCAGCTTTAGAAAATAAACAATATTGGAAGAAGAGCAGTTCTTGCATCTGCCAATTCATTTTTACAGCACACTGTCGGATAAAGAGGATTCATATCTGAATACTGCTTTTCCCACTTTCATTTTTCTTTTTTCTTTTTTCTTTGCTCTCTCTCTCTCTCTCCCTTTGGGTTTTGGGGCAGGTGGGGAGTTCTTCTTGGGCATAATCAACAACTCCAAGAGTTTGTGAAATGAACTTTTGTCGTCAGTAATGCATTCCAATACTAACTGGGTCAAATGCACCCTTTCTTTTGCACGCTCCCCCACTTTTCAATGACTCGTATGATTTAAACACCACAAGAAACCAGTAACTTAGGGGCTAGCTGAAAGGACCTATATCTATTGCATACATGGGAACTCTTACCACGAAGAGAAGTCTTTGAATTCTCCAGCAGCTGTCCTTTTTTTGGTTGAAGTAGTTTGTCTTACACCAGCATCAACAGCAGGGGATTTGGATTGGGCATTCCTTGCTTTTAAATATTTCCCTACACCACCACCACCAGCAGCTCCATATTCAGCTACCCCGGTGCCTGGATTACTATACCACGATCCAACCTTATCCTGAAATGAAATCAAAGATACTCATCTGAGGTCTGAGCCCATCAAAAGAGTTACTCAAATAATGCAGATGTAAATAGTATAAGCAAAGGTCAATGGGTTGTGGAGGCAAACGTTTTCCTCATCCTCCACATTTTTCTCGTCTTTTTGCTTTTCTTCCTCTTCTTCATCGGGTTCTGAGTATGGATTGACAAAAACTGTGACGCTTGTTATCTTGATCTCCTCCTACACAAGATAGGATGTGTTGGGCATTGGGTTAATCACGGTAAGATGTAACTTTGAAATATCTAGGGGGACAGTAATGTCCAAAACAGTGGAAAGTAACAAATTAACATGCTCAATCGTTGTATTTCTTAGCATGCTCATCACTCATAAACACACACATGTTAACTTTAAATTGGAGGATCCTTCATAATAAACACATCCAACGACAGGGGCGAGTACTGGAAATCATGGGACCTCTGAAAGCGAAAGGTTTAAAATTACGAAGATTAATATAGAACTGACCAGAGGCCGATCATTGTCATCAACAGGAACCTTTTCCATGGCTGCCAAAGCAGTCAACCCACCAACAACACCGCCAAATACAGTATGCTTGAAGTTTAAGTGATTAGCAGATTTGTAAAGAATAAAGAACTGGGAACCATTAGTGTGGGGGCCACTATTTGCCATACTGACAATACCCCTTCCAGAATGAAGCAACTTAGAGTTCAGTTCATCGTTGAAGGGCTTTCCCCATATAGAATCCCCTCCTCTCCCAGTACCAGTTGGATCACCACCTTGAATCATGAAATTCCTACATTATCACATCTTCAACATGTAAATACGCCAAATAATCAGATTATCATTACTCAACTGCAGTCTGCAGTACCATCGTACCTAATACTTCTATGAAAAGCAACTCCATTGTAGTAGCCATTTTCACAAAGCGTGATGAAATTCTCACATGCCCTCGGAGTAATATCACAATGCAGTTCAATATTCAAATCTCCATGTGTTGTATGCAACTGTACGTATCCTTTCTTCTTCGGATTTTTCTCAACCTTGATATATTCATGTTCATTCTTTGTAACTGGATCATAAGCTGTAGATGTGAAGGATCGGGACGCAGCACCAGTAGTGTAACGACTCTTTACCTGTAATAACAACTTATGTTAATATATCATTTAGATGCCAAAAAATATTATAAAAACCAGTATACCAAGAGTACTAGCCTTCTCTTCAATATAAGTACTTGAATTCTAATTTAATCACATTATTGGATAAGAAGATTCAGTTTCCTCATTGAAAAAGCATGTAATGAATTATGACTATGAAGGGATGGATGTAAAAAATAAATAGTTGTTAATAACTAACCATCTTAGCATTCACTGGTGCCCTCTCACCCGCCATGTGCATCGCAATTCGAGCAGCAGTTTTTTCACTTGGTGCAGCTTTCGCAGCAGCAGCACTTCTACCATGTACCGAGGCAGATGCAGCATCCACAATACTAAATGCCTGAGTAGGTTTCTCCTCTCCTTTTGCATTCTCCTTGGAGTCCTCTTTAATGCGTGACCTAGCAGCTAAAATTGCAGCAAGTGCAGCCTCCCTTTCTTTCTGTGCCTTGCCACCACCTCCGCCATGAAGTGCAGTTTGCCTTCCTTTTTCGGTTCCAAGTTCCTGCAGCATCTGCTTGATGTCGCCCGACACATTTATGAAATATGTTGGATCTGATTTCATTTTCTGAAGTTCTGGGGAAAATGGAAGTTAATAAATAGAGTCAAGGTGCAGAGGCATGATGGGATTAACCGCCCCCCCCCCCCCCCCCCCCAAAAAAAAGGAAAAAGATCTATAGCTCACCTTCATCATCAACTTTCAGGCTATTCTTCACATGATCAAAATCCAGGAGAACCTTACTATCAAACGCAGTAGGGTTCTGCAAATAAAAACAAAATTGACTATCAGGTTTAGAAACAGTTGAAAATGGACAAACTCTGGAACCCTTTTACCTGAATGGTTATAATGTCCTGCCTACTAAATGGTTCATCAGTGAGAAGTTCCTTCCAGTTTTTTGTCTTGATATTTAATTCTTTAACTGCCTATAAGGTTGAAATGTCAGAAAACCAAGCATCAAGCTCCAAGTACTTCTATCGCTGAGAATGAGAGCACCACATGATATGACATACCTCGTAGCAGAAGACATTTCCAGTGGTCTTTATAGCAACCATGTGTGTGAACTCCGTAAAAACTTTGTTTAGTACAGGGCACTGGAATTCACCTACATCAAAGTGAAAATGCGGCAGCATTATCCACAACAAAAAATGTGATCTTCCAGGCATATAATTCTAAATAACAGAAACATTTATATTTTCTGAATCACAGAACTACTGAACTTTAAAACATATCATTCAACTCTAATTCCAATGGCAAAATCCAGAGTAATGACATTTGATAACCGGGAATATTATTCAATGATGTGATTTCTCAAGGCAACAAAATGATTAAGTTTTAAAATTATACCAACCTTCAGAATTCTTGTGGAAAATCAGCGGAATTAGATCCTCCTGCTTTAGGGAAGCTCCAGTAACAGGATTTTTACCATACTTTCGAATATAAGGGATGATATTCCTGAATCCAAGTTCCAAATTGAATTGAAGAACGATGAATTTACTTATACTTGCACAATAAAAAAGAAAACCAAGCAAGTAAATTACTGTGATCCTATAAAACTTACATTATCTCGAAGACGCTGCCATCGGCGGTACATACAGGGTCCTCGAAGGGTGTAAATGTAAGCCTGCCATTAAACAGCAACTGTTAATTTAGGAGAGATGCATGAACAACAAGTAAATAACAGTCCTGTACAGGAAAAGAAGGATCGGAAGTGGAGATTAGAGAGGAATGATGAATTACGCGCAGCAGTAGAAAGGAAGCCGTTTGAAAGGAGTTTGAGAGTCCTTGGGTTTGGCGCCACCCCATTCGGTTGCCCATTCAGTTTTCGTAATAAACAAACGGTCTTTACTGTGCTGTTTCTTCCCCATCTTCCTTTTCCACTTCGAGCTTCGTACTCAGAAGCTGGCGAATCTCTGCAATTAGGGCTCCTGCTTCGACACCGATTCAAAATCCAGATGAGGTTGCGGAAGCTGATTTTGTTGCCGACATGTCGTTGATAACAACGGCGGCCTATAATATCAACTCGACATATCGGTTTGAATTCTTTTAAGTATATATTATTTTAATTGGTTTAATCTAATTATTATTAGTAAATATCAATTTATCAAGGGCTCATTTGATTTTCTTTTTCTGGCTTGAAAATTTTGCTTAGTTATTAATAGTTTTATTTTAAGAGAAATATGATTCAAAATACTCTTTATTTTTCTAATTAAAAAATATATTTTATTTTAATAATTTAGAATCTCAAATATAACATTAGTTTTAAATAATTTTAACTTAAAATTGTCGTCATTTGAAAGTTTAAATAATTTTAGTCTAAATTCGAAAAATAATTAAACATGTTCATACTAAGAATATTATTCATAGTTTTAGCAGTTAGATGAGAGTCCCATCTTAATTTAAGAAATGATCATGACTTATAATCATAAAATAATCTCCGAGTTGTTATAGAGTATTTTAGGGAAGTTAAAGTTATGCTCAAACAATATAGTGTTCATCTAACATGGTATCGGAGTCATGCCCTCTATACTTAACTGAACAAACAACTCGGAAAAGGAGTAGAGGCACATTAACAGCTAATTTACTCATTCGACCCTACATTTACAATATACTAGAAGAATAAGAGTTTGATAAAATAATTAAGAATCACTCAACTAAGAGAATCTAATTAACATAAAGATGATTTCTTCTCATCACAACAATCTCATCATTGTCTTCATCTTCTTCGCACAAATCTTCCCCTTCGTCTTCTTTATCTCTGCTCTGAACTTTGCTCTCCGCCTCTCCTAAACTCGACACCCGAAACACATTCTTAATCCCATTTATCAATCTCTGCCCAATACTTCTCCCCGATTTCCGACCCCCATCGTGACTCGACGACGACCCACGATCCGATGACGGCTTGCACCCAACGCCGAACTTATAATAATCCGTCTTGAAATCAGCGCTCAGCCGGAAAACAGAGGAGGAACTGGACCCTCGTTGGCCTCTAGCCACGCCCTTACTACTATTACTCTTATCCACGCCGTAATGAAAGCTAGCGGAACGGCCACGGCCAGCATCCTCGGACAGACTCCTCTGTTTCTCATCAGACACTTGGAGCTTCTTCTTCATGGTGGACAGTTGGGTTTCCAGCGTTCGTATGCGAGAGTTTGTAGCCTGCATCGCAGCCTTCAACTTGGCGGACTCACGAGCAGCCGCGTCTCGCTTGAGAATTGCGCCGAGCGTGAGGGGGTCCTTGGAAATTGGACGCGGGATTTGGGGTTTGGTGCTGGCAGTAGCGGCACCAGAGAAAATGGAGTGACGGGTGTTGAGCTGCTCGATTAGCATCGCTCGAACCACGAATCTCAGCGGCATTACTGGGTTTTGGACTGCGTGTAGGAGTAGCTTGGGGGATAGCTTGTCGCAGTCTATGAAATTGCATATTAGTACCTTTTGATTATCTGTGATTTTCCCGCCATATCCCTGCCACGTGTACCGTAAATTAGCATTCATTTCATATCTAAAAATTATAATCCATTCTCTAAATTAGTCAATTAGTCTGAGACTCCAAAATTGGACAGAAGATACTTACTTGGAGATACAGAAGAGCGAGCTTGTAGATTAGGTCGTGGCATTTAAGCCTGCGGTTCAGTGACGAAGCCAGGACCATAAAGTTCTCGACCTCCACGGATTTGAAGTCTTCAAAGCAAGTAATATCGCCATCGCCATCGCCCTCATCCTCCAAATTCCACGCTTCAAGACATCTACTAGCCAAAACCGCCATCGTTTCGGCCTCCGGCAGCAACTCCAAGCACGACCGGAACACCACCGACGCGTAGTCTCGGTTGACGGCCACAACTCGTCGGAAGTATTTCTCCGTCACACTCACCAAGTTGTCGCCGTCGGCATTATTCTCCGTCTCCGACATCTCTAGCAACTCCGCTGCGGTTCTTAGTGCGGCGACGTTAAATGGCGTTATATGAACCGGGGCACCGTAGCAAAAATCGGCCACCATAAGGAAGGTTTGGGGCGTAATTTTGAGCGGTGGAGTGAGCGTTACGTCGAACGTAGTGGCCAATTGTCGCTTTAAATACGGGCATTTAGACGCCAGAGGATCCTAAGAAGAATTTTGAAATTACGGTAACTGTCCCCACATTTGTAATTAATTGCTGATAAAGCCCCCACATGTTTCCGTTGAAATACAATTACTCTCCATTTAATTTATAAATTCATTATAAACCCAAAGAAAAAAACAACAACGTTACATCTGATTTTACACTTGTCTCAAATTATTTAAAATGATTGTGACAATAATAAAATGTCTTATTATCGATAATTAAATGGAGAATTACCTATTATTTTAAATAATAATAATTTCTTTAAGTTTTCCACTTTATTCCCTCGTTAAATAGAATGTTTTAGAAATTAATGCTCATATTCATTTCCTCAAAGCTTAATAATTTGATAAATATCGCTAATTTTATTTAATAATCGGATCATGAATATGTATATTTCTCTTAATTTCACGTTATTCTTTAAAAAAAAATTAAAAAATTAAAAAAAAAAAAAACCCATAAACTGAATTGGAAATGTGGGCAAGACTAGAAAACTTAAAACTACAAAAATGTGGAAATTAGAAATACCTTGTGGAGATGGAAACACTTCCCATTAACTCGAATACAAACATCTGTCTTAAATCCAGTTACCTTAGACCTAAGTGAAAATGAAATGAAATTAAGTAAATAATAAGCCACAAAAATGAATCATTAAGCTCTGGGAGAGAGAGAGAGAGAGAGAGAGAGAGAGAGAGGTTACCATTGCTGAACTGTAGAGTGGAGATGCGGAGGAGGAGGCGGCGGAGAGAGAGGAGGAGAGGGAGAAGAAGAGGAGGGGGAGGAAAATTCATATTCTTCTTCATAAATGGTGTCGACAGCGCCGAGATTTTGCCAAACGGAAAACGCTTCCGTTTCCTTCATTTTCTTAGTACGGTCTTTACCGGAGTGCATTTCGATGCCTTGTGAAATTGGGTTCATTAGAGGAGGTGGAGGTGGAGGTGAGAAATTGCGACCTAAGCGCTGTGCGAGGGTTTAAATGGGTGGAGGTGGAGGTGGAGGTGGGAGGGTGTGTGTATTAATGGCGGCCATGTGATGCATCTTAAATGCTGCATCCCCTTAATTACCTCTCTCTCTCTCTCTCTCTCTCTCTCTCTGCTCCCCTTGTAAAATTGAATTGTTTTCCCATTGAAACATCCATTTTGAATTTTTGTTGAAATGAATACGTGTCTTGTCTACTCGTCTTCCCTTGTGTCGAGCAATTTGGAGAAAATTATGTGGCCCATTTTCTTGTCCATAGTTACACCCATATTACCATCGGGATGACAATTGAATGAAACTATGTTTTGTTTTTTCCGGGTAGAAATAAACCAATGCGTGTAGACAAAATTAAGGAGAAGTAAATATACATTTTTAAATAATGTAAAAAAATTTGACATGTTAACCCACTTCAACCTTATTCATGCCAAATTCGTTTTCCTTTCTATCCTCCAAAATCTATCTAGACATCATAATGGTCTCTATTGTCGGCATAAGTTTTACTAGGGATAGGGTCGGTGATCTTCCTCGAACACTATCATGAGGACATGCTCAAAAAGCTTCGCCTAATGGCGAGTCAACGGAGTCGGAAAAGGGGATGAAGCTGTAGGAATAATTAGTGAGAAACCCTCAGAAAAAAGGAGGGAGTTCGATCGGCCTTCTCGTCACCGAATATAGAAGAAGAGAATCTACGTGACACAAAATTTAAACATATTTAAATGAATATATATAAAATGAGTATATATTCGAACATATTTAAACATGCGCTATATATTTTATAATGTTTTTCAAACAATTAACCCTTTATTTACGTATCATATTTTTGGAAGTCAAATCTGGGCCCGCAAGTTTCAAGTCCAAACTAAGGC
This sequence comes from Cucurbita maxima, assembly GCF_002738345.1. NCBI lineage: Eukaryota > Viridiplantae > Streptophyta > Magnoliopsida > Cucurbitales > Cucurbitaceae > Cucurbita > Cucurbita maxima. The sequence goes on from NW_019272020.1 coordinate 2,796,210, forward strand.
CCATTGAAGCTAATCCAACAAAGCATTGGCCCAAAGTATTTGGCAATTGTATGTATAAAACAAAGAGAAACCCTAAAAACGTCTTCCACTCGCTACTGCTCCCCTTCCCCCTTCCCCCTTCCCACTATCTCCGGCCGCCATGAAGTACAATCCTAGGGTTTCCAGTTCCCGCCGCAAGAGCCGTAAGGCTCATTTTTCGGCGCCGTCGAGCGTTCGTCGGGTTATTATGAGTGCTCCTCTCTCGACTGACCTCCGGTCAAAGTACAACGTCCGATCCATGCCGATTCGGAAGGATGATGAGGTCCAAGTTGTCCGTGGAACTTACAAGGGTCGGGAGGGCAAGGTAGTGCAGGTGTATCGTAAAAAGTGGGTTATCCACATCGAGCGCATCACTCGCGAAAAGGTTAACGGTTCCACTGTTAATGTTGGCATCAACCCCTCGAAGGTCGTGATTACGAAGCTCAGGCTGGACAAGGACCGCAAGTCACTTCTGGATCGTAAAGGCAAGGGCCGTGCCGCCTCTGATAAGGACAAGGGCACCAAGTTCACCGCCGAGGATATCATGCAGAGCGTCGACTAATTTTGGAAATGGTGATGTTTAATTTGATAGAACTGTTGTTCTCTTTCATAGTTATCTAGCTTGTTTTGTGTTCTTAAGATACTAAAAAAATTTCATCGGACATGTGGCTATAATTGTCGACTTTGGAGGCCTTAATTTATGGTATTTTTAAATCAATCACATTTTGTTATTCCAATGATCTACTCCTCCTTCATACCGGTGTTACCTCTCGTTACATTTGCTTGTTTGATGGAACTGCAGTTACTTATTTGTAGTAGATGATGATTTATCTATGTGGTCAGTGGCTTTTACCGCTCAACTTTTGGCACTCTCTTTTCCATGGGTTTCCGGTCTCTCCGGAGCACGAAGTATATGTTATGAATTGAATACATTTTTCTATAATTCGATCCAATGAATAACTCCTCTATTCCTTGGTATAGATATACATTTCCGTGTTTCGTAATTGTTCGTGATTGCTTAGACTAATGGTTTACGAACTTGTTCTTAATACATTATGATTCCTAGGAAGTATATGTAATGCTGTGGTCATTAAACTGTGTCCTTAGTTTTTCTGGTCATCGTTGTTTTGGAGGTCGGCCGTGGTGTTGGTAATGTTACAAAACTAGAAAGAATATTTCGTTGGTCTTCTGACGAATTCAAGAATCTGCAAGAATCTTCTGAAAATTCAAATATTGATCACCTGCCATTGGTGCTTTAGCTGAAGCCAAGTTGCCCGAGTGTTCTTCGAGTTATTTCACTGTCGGTGCTATGCTCTTAATCGTAATGGCCAACTTGTGAATTTTGGTACAACAACACGATTACGTAAGGCTGATGAAATACTCATTCTGGACGCCAAGTTCTTCACATGTTAAGGAGCAGAGTGGCAATTCTCTCAAGCTTGCTACTTGACATACCCTCTTTCAAAGTTCTCTCATGTTCAAGCCTACTTTCGATCTTAGTAAGATTTTGAGCTATATGTGATGTTTTGTTTAGGTACTACGCTAGTGCTTCATTCTTCTTTTAGCCATTCGCGTTTTCAAGCGCTAGACAATGTTGAGTCGGCTAAAAGAAAAACAACATTCTGAGTACTGTTCATCATTAACAAATTTCATGAAATCAAATCCAGGGCTTTAAACTTCATGATTCATACATAATTGCATACTGCCATTTTATTATAATTCCTAGTTGACTTTGACTTCATTGACCAGCGTGGACTTCACTCACTTGACTGAATTCACACATGGACATTACTGGTCCAATGCATTGCACTTTTCCTGTGAATGGTTCTTCTATAGTGGTGCTTAATTACTATAAATAATTAAGAAAAACCTTAGGTTATATGATTTTGGAGATACCTGTAAGGCACCGAAAGTGCTTCTATAAGCTTTTGACGATAGGACTAGTGTAGCCTTCATGGCGTTCTCATCCTTTCTTTGATTGATGGATTTTCTTTTCTCAAAAAAAAAAAAAAAAAAAAAAAAAAAAAAAAAAAAAAAAAAAAAAAAAAAAAAAAAAAAAAAAAAAAAAATTACAATATTATATCTTTTAAAAAGGAAGACGAATATTAATTTATAATTCTAAATTTTAAAAGTGATATTTAAAAGGAAGATGAATAGCTGAAAAACTCCTGAAAATATAGCAATTTAGATTAATTCTTATATTTAAAGGTGAAAGTTATCTATTAAAAAATTTTGACACAAAATTTTAATGAAGTTTTAATTATTTGACTTTAATTCATACAGAAAAATTATATTTGTGGATAAATTAAAGTAGAAAAAAGTTTATCAACTTACAAATTAAATCTCGAAATTTAAAGGTACCGATGATTGCCCCTCGCAGAAGTTAGAAAGTTGGCGGGAAGTCCACGCATTGAACGCGTAAGAAAAGCAGCTTTTATGTAAAGGATAACGCGTCGTACCCATTTCCGTCTTTTCCTGCAATGAAATTTCAACATTTTAAAAAACATTACATTAATTTCAATTTCACCCCATTGTCATTGTGTATGTTCAAACACAAATAAAGTGAGTGCAAAAATAAAAATAATAAAATATCTTATAATTAAAAGGAAAGTATTTCGAATCAATGGAGAGACATTTATTTTTAATAATTCAGTTTAAGTTATATTATATTAAACGGACCAAAACTGCTTAACTTTAATGAATTCTTTTAATGGAGTTCGTAATAAAGTAAGAAAGTCCTTAATGGATCTTGCCAAGAAAAAGAAAAAAGAATAAAAAAAATTTGGATGAAATTTCGGGAAATTGGAATGGATTAAGAACGAGTCCAAGAAACAGGAGACCAGAGAACTAAAGTAATGCAAAAAATTTCGGATCGACGCTCAATTGTTTGATTAACGTATACTAATTCCTTTACCCATTCCATTCTTCTTCCTCCTCTGCAATTCATTGTTTTGGATTTTGTTTCTGAATCCAAAAATGGCGACGTAGAGAGAGAGAGAGAGAGAGAGAGAGAGAGGAAGATAGAGATTCTGTACTTCGCCTTACTCTTTATTATTATTGTTATAAATTGTTGGTGTTAATTTCTGGTAACTATCGTAATTTGTTGTTTTGACGAAGCATCGCTGCAAGTCCAGGCCACCTCCGTAGAAAGTGACATTGAATTTGCTTCAGGACTTCCTTTGTTTCCTTTCTTTATATAACTGCGGATACCTAAGTTTATTTTCACTAACTTACTCAGAGAAATGGAAAGGTTCTTGGAGGAGAATTTTGGGGCCGTCAAGCCCAAAAACTCGTCTGACGAGGTGCTGCAGAAGTGGAGGGACCTTTGTGGAGTGGTCAAGAATCCCAAAAGGAGGTTTCGATTCACTGCCAATCTCTCCAAGCGTGGCGAAGCTGCTGCTATGCGCCAGAATAATCAGGTTCCTCTTCATATTTCCATTCTATCAACGATTATCTCTGCTCATTTTCACTCTCATTGTGAATATATCATTAAATTTTCAATAACCTGTCATTTAAGCTTTTGGGTTCAATTCGATGATCATTAACATGATATCAAAGCTAATGGTTCCCTATTTGAACCCCTTTGATCTTATTTCTTCCCAAAGAAAAGATAAGCATTTTGGTTTTGTGCTTATTAAGTCCACAAGTCAATGTATTAAGATTAGATTTACGTAACTCATCACCTTAAGCTTTTAGGTTGAGTGATGATGTAACCATAACCATTCAGTTTATTTAAGATGAACATGATAACAATTTTTGCTTCTGCAACGCAAGGAACCCGACCACTTTACCTATGCCTGTTTCTCACCCAGTTTTTTCTTCTGCTATGAACTGACTTATCCACTCCATTTATTGTAGGAGAAGTTGAGGATCGCGGTTTTAGTCTCAAAAGCTGCATTTCAATTCATTCAAGGTGAGTATTTCTGGAGTTTTGATGAAGTAATGTGGTTACGTAAGGAAATTTTCGCATATTTGATGGAATTTTTTATGGTATCTTAGGCGTGCAACTAAGTGACTATACCCTTCAGGAGGCAGTCAAAGCTGCAGGTTTCCATATTTGTGCTGATGAACTCGGGTCTATTGTGGAAGGCCATGATCCAAAGAAGCTTAAATATCATGGTGGGGTTGAAGGGATTGCTGGGAAGCTCTGTACATCAACAACAAACGGGCTTGATGGAGATGCTGATGCACTCAACCGTAGGCAAGAGATTTATGGAGTTAATAAATTTGCTGAGAGTGAACAGAGGAGTTTCTTGGTGTTTGTTTGGGAAGCCCTCCAAGACATGACTCTCATGATCCTTGGTCTCTGTGCTTTCGTCTCTTTGGTGGTTGGCATAATAACAGAAGGATGGCCTCATGGGGCTCACGATGGCCTTGGAATTGTGGCTAGTATCTTATTAGTTGTGTTTGTCACAGCAACTAGTGATTATCGACAATCCTTGCAGTTCAAGGACTTGGATAAGGAGAAAAAGAAGATATCAATTCAGGTCACAAGGAATAGTTATAGACAGAAAATGTCGATCTACGATTTACTTCCTGGAGATATTGTACACTTGTCTATTGGGGATCAGGTCCCCGCCGATGGACTATTCGTTTCAGGGTTTTCTGTGTTGATTGATGAGTCAAGTTTGACTGGAGAAAGTGAGCCAGTGATGGTGAGTACAGAAAACCCTTATCTTCTTTCAGGAACTAAAGTTCAAGATGGATCCTGCAAGATGATGGTCACTACTGTTGGGATGAGAACCCAATGGGGTAAGCTGATGGCCACTCTTAGTGAAGGTGGAGATGACGAAACTCCATTGCAGGTAAAATTGAATGGGGTAGCAACAATTATTGGGAAAATAGGTCTGTTCTTTGCCATCATCACTTTCGCTGTGTTGGTTCAAGGAATGCTTAGCCGTAAACTCCGAGAAGGGACTCACTGGAGCTGGTCTGGAGATGATGCATTAGAGATATTGGAATTCTTTGCTGTTGCAGTCACAATTGTTGTTGTTGCTGTTCCAGAAGGGCTTCCTTTGGCTGTGACATTAAGCCTTGCCTTTGCCATGAAGAAAATGATGAATGATAAGGCACTTGTCCGTCACCTGGCAGCTTGTGAAACTATGGGTTCCGCCACAAGTATTTGTAGTGACAAAACTGGAACAATCACTACAAATCACATGACAGTAGTCAAATCATGCATTTGCATGAATGTCAAGGAATCGAGTAATAACACATCAGGCTTCTGTTCTGACCTTCCAGCCTCTGTTGTCAAACTTCTGGTACAATCAATATTCAACAACACTGGAGGAGAAGTTGTAATCAACAAAGAAGGCAAACGTGAGTTGTTGGGCACTCCCACTGAGACTGCAATATTAGAGTTTGGTCTCTCACTTGGTGGGGATTTTCAGGCTGAGAGACAGGCAGCAAAGCTTATTAAAGTTGAGCCGTTCAACTCTTCAAAAAAGCGGATGGGTGTTGTCCTTCAATTTCCTGAAGGTGGTTTCCGTGCTCACACTAAAGGGGCCTCCGAAATAGTATTGGCTGCCTGTGACAAGGTGATCAACTCGAGTGGTGAGGCTGTTCCTTTAGATGAAGCTTCCATCAAGCATCTCAATGGTACTATCAATCAATTTGCTGGCGAGGCTCTCCGAACACTTTGCCTTGCCTATATGGAACTGGAAAAGGGATTCTCTGTCAATGATCCCATTCCAGTTTCTGGTTATACCTGTATAGGAATTGTGGGAATTAAAGATCCTGTTCGTCCTGGTGTTAAGGAGTCTGTTGCAACTTGTCGTTCAGCTGGTATTACTGTACGAATGGTTACTGGTGACAATATCAATACTGCAAAAGCTATAGCTAGGGAATGTGGAATTCTCACTGATGATGGTATAGCCATTGAGGGTCCAGATTTCAGAGAGAAAACTCAAGAGGAATTGCTTCAAATCATTCCCAAAATTCAGGTGCTTAGTTGTTTTCCTAATATCTCTGCATCCTCCAGTTTCCCACAATTAGTTTATCTGATTCACAGTTAAGAAAACTCCTGATTTTTATGTAGGTGATGGCTCGATCTTCGCCTCTAGATAAGCACACTCTGGTCAAGCATTTGAGGACCACCTTTGATGAAGTTGTTGCAGTTACTGGTGATGGGACAAATGATGCTCCTGCACTTCACGAAGCAGATATTGGACTAGCAATGGGCATCGCTGGAACTGAGGTGAGTTTAACATCGAGCTACTTGAACTCCAAGAAAACATATCTGAATTAGTTTACGATATTCTCTGCTGTTAAGACTGCTTGATGGACCTCTGTTTCTGGCTTTCAGGTCGCCAAAGAGAGTGCTGATGTGATCATTCTTGATGATAATTTCTCTACAATAGTGACTGTGGGAAAATGGGGCCGTTCGGTTTACATAAATATTCAAAAATTTGTGCAATTCCAGCTGACTGTTAACATAGTGGCGTTGATCGTAAACTTCTCTTCAGCATGTTTGACAGGTTAAATGTCTAAGGACCTCCTATTGCTTGGTTCTATTAGGCCCAATAATTCTTGTTTTCCTTCTTCTGCTAACCTTTTGGCGTGAAAACATTGCTTCAGGTAATGCTCCTCTTACTGCAGTCCAGCTCTTGTGGGTGAACATGATTATGGATACACTTGGAGCGCTGGCTCTCGCCACTGAGCCTCCAAATGATGGCTTGATGAAGCGCTTACCTGTTGGGAGGAGAGGAAGCTTTATCAGCAATGTCATGTGGAGAAATATCATGGGCCAGTCCTTTTATCAGTTAATTGTGATATGGCTTTTACAGGCCAAAGGGAAAGAAGCGTTCAATCTAGACGGCCCTGACTCCGATCTGATACTGAATACACTCATCTTCAATTCCTTTGTGTTCTGTCAGGTACGTGACCGATATTGATTTTAGAATTTGGTTATGAATTCAAATATTTTCTTGTGGAAGATGAAAATTATTGTAAAAAACCAAATGATTTTCAAACGCAACCCACGTATCCAAACTTAATTTCTTTTTTGTGGCAGATTTTCAACGAAGTAAGTTCGAGGGAGATGGACAAAATCAATGTCTTTAAAGGCATACTTGATAACTATGTGTTTGTGCTTGTGATTGCTTCCACCATCATCTTCCAAATCATAATCATCGAATTCCTGGGAACATTTGCAAGCACAACCCATCTGGATTCGTCGCAGTGGCTGTTCAGCGTGGCGATTGGATTCCTAGGCATGCCCATTGCTGCTGTGTTGAAGACTATTCAAGTATGAGTATAAACAAACCCACATCAAAGCACAGAGAAACATGTTTCTTCAACCACATAGATTTAGTGAGGCCGTTGTTTGTCTGTCGGACTGTAGTTTAGCTCTGTGATTTCTATGTATTATATATTAGTGGCCATAAAGTCGGTGGTCTACGATTGCTTCGTTAAATTTGAATATCTATTCCTTCATTCCTTTATCATCCCACTCTTGTAGCTGTGGCGGATGACAGACATACTTCCAATTGGAAGATTATTCTATGTTCTTCCTTCATCATTAAACTTTTTTTTTTATCTTTTAAATTTCAATCATATTATTCTCATTATTTCTCGAATATTTATACTCGGTTTGTATTTATTTATTTATTTTTACAATTTAATAGCTTTATTATTTAATTTTTTGAACTTTAAAAACTTTTGAGGAGGATGATGGATGCGTTTGAGATATAATTGAAGTAATCGTGAGGAAGGCTGTGCTCTCGCGGGCGCGGGATTGAAGGCATGTATGAGTAATAGCGCCTTTCTATCGCAAGCAATTTCTGTGGAATCTTCGCCACCAGAAATGGAAGCTTTGAGCACAAATGCATCAGTTCCTTCCCCGAAGTTTGAACCTGATATCGAGAAAATTAAGCGAACGCTCGTCCAGAAGGGTGTCCATCCCACTCCCAAAATCGTCCGCTCACTCTGCAAGAAAGAAATTCAGAAGCACAATCGCAAACTCAAGCGACTGGCCGAACGACAAAACGCTCAGTCGCCACCCCTTTCTGAGTCCCAGAAGCAGCTAATCGAGGAGGAAACTCATTTTCTGACGTTGAGAAGCGAGTACAAGGAGTTCTCTAAGGCCATTGAGGCTAGACCAGCCGGTGGCTTGATGGTCGGAAGGCCTTGGGAGAGACTGGAAAGAGTTAACCTTAAAGAGCATACCGGTTTTAGGACGGAGTACAATCGGGATAATCTGAAGAAGGAAAGTTTGAGAGAATTGAGGAAGCTGTTTGAGGCTCGTAAGCTCGAGGAATTGCAGTGGGTTTTAGACGACGATGTGGAACTGAAGGAAGAGTGGTTGGGTAGTGAAAATGGTCATTCTGACGCCGTGAAACGGAGGCGCGGCGACGGAGAGGTTATTCGGTTCCTTGTTGATAGGTTTGTATTGGTTAAGTTCGGTCTCTAATCAAATACCGACGACTATGAAATGTTCGATAACTCAAGATAGCAACGTTACTATTTTCAGGCTTAGTTCGAGACCAATTTCCATGAGAGATTGGAAATTCTCAAGGATGATGATACAGTCAGGATTGCAGTTTAATGAAGGTCAACTACTTAAAATTTTGGATTCTCTTGGTGCCAAGGGATGCTGGAAACAGGCCTTATCAGTGGTTGAGTGGGTGTACAATCTTAAAAGTCACAGCCATTCTAAAAGCAGGTAAGTTCCTTTATCCATACTGAATTACATATGTGAAAAACTAGACAGGCGAATGTTGTCTATTACCTTCTTTGTTGGAAACTTCCTCAATTTTGATTCATTTCTACTCATACATGTTTTGGTCAATGTATTAGTTTCATTTTTGAGTTCACTCATGAAGTCAGTGTTTTTCTGTTATTAAAGAACTTCTACCTTTTGCAGGTTTGTCTATACAAAACTTTTAGCTGTTCTTGGGAAGGCAAGGAAACCTCAGGAAGCCCTTCAGATATTTAATTTGATGAGAGTAATGTTGTAGTGCGTTTGTCCTTCATATTCCTTTCTTTTTTCTTTATGTATGTGATGTTGTTAGATATGATATAGTTATCTTATTCAGGGAGATGGCCAGATATATCCTGATATGGCTGCATATCACAGTATAGCTGTGACGCTGGGTCAAGCTGGTCTCTTGAAACAATTGCTGAAAATTATTGAATACATGAGGCAGCAACCGTCTAAAAAAGTTAGGAACATGTGCCGTAAATATTGGGATCCTGCAGTTGAACCTGACCTTGTTATATATAACGCTGTAAGATATCATATTTATGTAGCATTTTGACACGTCCTTAGAAATTCGACGTATTTAAAGGAATGCTAAAATACTCCACGTGTCATGAATTACTAGTAGTACTACCTTTTTTTCATTTTTCAGTCATTATACTAGTAGAAGTAGCTAATCCCCCTAAAATTACTGCCAGATTTTGAACGCATGCATTCCCACCCTTGAGTGGAAAAGTGTCTACTGGGTGTTCACACAATTGAGAAAGAATGGTTTAAAACCTAATGGAGCAACATATGGACTTTCTATGGAGGTACTTGCTGAATCCTATTTCTTGAATTGAACCTCTTGCTTCCCTTTTTTTTTTTTTTTCCCCCGTTTATTGGAGTATGGTGGTGCCTGAATGAGATTATGAATGGAGGCCGTGAGGTTAATACCCGAAAAGAGCTCTCTCTCGCACTTACACGCATACTTTGATTCGAAGTTATTGTTTTGAGATAGGATGGTATTTGTCTTTTGTATGCGCAGTCTATGCTTTTGCCTATTTATGTTCTTGCACTGAAGGGTTACATTACTGGTCAAGTATAAATTCAACCTCTCTCTCATTGGATTTGAACTAGGAGGAGAATATCAATTCTAAGAGGAATATCTGGGGTGAATCCTTTCATTCTAACCAATGTCTTAGAAGGATTAAGGTGGCCTTGAGTCTTTTCCTCTTGAAGAGTCTAGGCGTAAGCCTCGAGGTGGTATGAGGTGTAAGCTTCAAGTATTACTAAACATAATAGTCATATAAAAGTTTTTTAAAAAATGTTCAAATCGTCACTATTCAATCTTTTATTTTTTTTGAAGAATGAAGCAAATTAATATTATTCTTCTAAGAGGCATAGAGACTTAAAATCAAGAAAGTGATTAGTAGCCTTGGTCTCCAATCATGTTTATATTGAATCTCGAAATCATATCCAAGCAGTATAGTTAACCACCTCTAATGCTCGGCACTAACTAATCACTACAAATATTTGAACCTTCGCTCTTGGAAACTGTCTCCCAAGGAGATAGAGCAGAGGCCCATCAATTCTCCCAGTGTAAGTTAATTGAGTTGGTGACTTCTCCTTCTTCCTATCAGTGTATATAATAGCATATTATTTACTGCAGCTTTGCCCTTTTTTCTATTTTCTTGTGCTGATGACTAGTTAGACCCTCCACGATATTCTTGGAACGTTCCCTAGTAAGCTAGGATTGATGTTTTATTTTTTAATAAGTGGCAACTTGTCTGATGTCTTGAATGGATGAAAGTATGTCACTACATATTTGTCTGTCTTTGATATATTTGTAATTAAACCTTATGATACATGACTGTTGAAAGGTTATGCTGAAATCTGGAAAGTATGAGCAAGTTCACATGCTCTTTACAAAAATGAAGAATAGTGGGTCCACACTGAAGGCAAATACTTACAGAGGTAGTTTCATTAGCATGTTTTCTACAAATGGTGGTTGTCTGGACCCTTGACTTGATATATCTCTGACTTGTGACTGTAGTTCTTGTCAAAGCTTTTTGGGAGGAAGGAAATGTCAGTGGAGCTATTGAGGCAGTCAGGGACATGGAACAAAGAGGAGTAGTTGGATCTGCCAGTGTCTATTATGAACTAGCTTGTTGTCTATGCTACCATGGGAGGTGGCAAGATGCATTAGTAGAGGTGGGTTCCTCGTCAATACATATCTTTACTTATTTAGCATATGACATTTTAGGACCTTTGTTAAGAATCGTTTCTTTCTTTGATTCTAGAATCTATACATCCTGGCTTCAGTGAATTTATGTTCGACCTGCAATGATGGTTTTCTTTTCTTTCTTCTTCTTCTTCATGATTCTTGCAATAAATCTTTCCAAAAGGGTTGCAGCAATGTTTATAACAATTTAAAATCTAGGCATTATAATTATGCATTCAAATTTTGTGAAAAAACATCATCATATTTAGATTGTGTAACAATTGGATGTTGCACAATCTTGATTGTAACAATAGCAGGCTTGGAATTTCTTTTCTCATTATTAAATGTGGCTGCAGGTGGAAAAAATGAAAACACTATCACACATGAAACCTTTGGTGGTGACCTTTACTGGCATGATCTTATCTTCCTTTGATGGTGGACATATTGATGATTGTATATCTATTTTCGAGTACATGAAGCAAAAATGTGCGCCAAATATAGGAACCATAAACACCATGCTTAAAGTTTTTGGTCGAAATGATATGTTTTCTAAAGCTAAAGATTTATATGAAGAAATAAAGAGAAAAGCTGATCATTCCTCCCAGAGTAGTGCTGTTTCTTCTATAGTCCCAGATCAATATACGTATGACTCAATGCTTCAGGCAGCTGCGAGTGCACAGCAGTGGGAATATTTTGAGAATGTATACAGGGAAATGGCTCTATCGGGATACCGGCTTGATCAGAGTAAGCATGCAATGCTACTTGTGGAAGCATCAAGAGCTGGGAAGGTAAAATCTATTTTTATTTCATTGATCTAGATTCTAGAACCTTTAACCTGTACGACATGCAACTCAGTATTTGAAAACTGCATGCTAGTAGAACGCGTCAGGTGTTTGGTTATTTCTCGACATTGACCTTTTAATTTTATATCTTCCTTTATTTGTTGTGAAGTTATTCTTGAATGGATGGGCACCTGAACTAATATGCTTCAGTTTATCGATTTCAGTGGTATCTTTTAGATCATGCATTTGACACAATCTTGGAAGCTGGACAGATTCCCCATCCACTGTTGTTCACAGAAATGATATTGCAACTTACAACTCAAGATAACTATGAGCAGGCTATCACCTTAGTTAGGACCATGAGTTATGCTCCATTTCAAGTAAGTGAAAGGCAATGGACAGAGCTTTTTGAAGGTAACACGGACAGAATTTGTTGGAATAACTTGAAGAAACTATCGGATGCTCTTAGCGACTGTGATGCATCAGAAGCCACAGTCTCGAACCTGTCAAATTCGCTGCAATCTCTTTGCAAACGTGGCATACCAGAAAACACCTCCCAGTCTATAGCCAGTGACCATGATACAACGGATGGACTACAACTTCCTGGATCTGAAAACAAGAAGAATATGAAGCTTCACCTAGATCACGTCACTGATTGTTGTGAAGGGTCATTGGATATTATTCCTGTTAACCATGCAAGCTTGAACTGTGATTCAAAGATGCCCCCTTGGTCACTGAGTCTTTCTGATGGTGTTTTAGAAACTGGCAAGTTTTCAGATCGGTCCAACAATGAGCGCTCAACTTTTGATTTGCGTGATGACAGCGAAGATGATGAGGAAGAACTTAGCATGTTACTTGATGGATTTGATGATTCTTATGTTTCAAACTTGCCTTCTGTCGATGAAATACTGAAAACCTGGGAAGAGGAGAGGAAAAACGATGGGTTATATCTCCACCCTTAAATTAGTACACTTAAGTAGTGTCCCGTTTATTGTCCGTACATGGTACGTATTTACACGCTTTGCATATCCATAGCTTTAATAGTTAATAGTAAGGCAGCCTTTTTCCAAAACGCAGGAAAGAACGTTCTACGGATAATCATCCTCCCAAATGGAAGAGTATAGGATATAATAAAATATATAATATATAATATATAATATATAGTCTTCAAATTGGACATTTAAAGGGTAACGTGGACTTTTCCATTATTTTTTACTATTATTTTTCAAATTCTCAAGTAGCTTCGAGGAAGGGGAAACCCTGAGGACTACCGATTAACCTCGGCTTCTTCTGCGTGTCGAACCTCGGTGCTTTGATGAAGGACGATTCTTTCTTTGTGACTTGCCAATATCATCGACAGTGTCCGCCAGTAACCCTAATTCCTCGAAATGTCATCAATTGCCTCTAAACTTCCGGCCAAAGCTTTGGTGAGACTTCTCACTGTCGCTTCAAGACCATTGCTAGTTCGCTCCCTCAGCACCGTCTCCGAGGAACGAACCCAGAAACTCGAGAGGATCGCCGATGAGATGCTCGACCTTACTAAAATCGAACGGCACGACTATGCCATCCTCTTCCGGTTGAAAATGGGGTTGAACAAGTACGGGCCTGCAGTTTCTGGGCTAAGTGCACCAGGTTCAGCCGCCGCCGGATCTGCCTCTGCCGAAGCAAAGGAGGCTGAGAAAACCGTGTTTGATATAAAGCTCGAGAAATTTGATGCGGCGGCGAAGATCAAGATCATAAAGGAGGTAAGAACGTTCACCAGTTTGGGTCTGAAGGAGGCTAAGGATTTGGTGGAGAAGGTGCCCGTGGTGCTCAAGAAGGGAGTAACGAAGGATCAGGGAAACCCAATTATTGAAAAGCTTAAGGAATTGGGAGCCACTGCGGTACTGGAATGACTGTTTTTTCCCCCTCGTCATTTCGTTAGTTCTTTCTGGAGTAGAATAATGCTGCCATTTGTTTGAGTTCTCCACTGGATTTTCAATGAGAATCACTTCATTTCTGACGTTCTTAGGCGGACCTGAAGAATTTAACAAATTCATATTCCTCATGTAAACGAAGAGCATGAATCTGTTCTAATTGCTCTTCCTATCTCTCTACTCATGTGAAATGTCATGTATGAAAAATCTGTACTTTTAGTTTTGCACAACTTCCTTGAGGTGAGCCTGAGATTGTTGAAGAGCAATGAAACAATTCTCATTCCGCTACTTCCACCTTGGCCTTGTATTGTTGGCAAAAAGTTGTGAAAGAATTGGTCAATGGCAATGGATTCTTTTCATTGTGGCACCCTTCAGAATCAAAGGTTTCTAATCATCCATCTAGTTAATTGATTTTACTAATAAAATTCTCCTCTTGTTTTCCCTCAACAAACGAATTGGACCTTTCATAAGAACCCGAATACAATTCTAGCTGCCAAATTACGGATATTATGGAAACTTTTAAGAACATCCTCTTAGTCTTGAGTTTCTATAACATAGTATATGTTCAAAGCTCAAATCATGGTTTTATTAATCTTGTAGTGTCATGGTCGGTTGCTTATCGAACAAAAGTATAGCAATGAGATTTCTTTTTTTATCACTAATAAATGATGGTGTTCATTTCCTCCGGTTGAGGAGGTTCATACCTGCAGAAACGCTTCGATCAGCAATTCAGTTGTCCTTTATTTTCCAAAACCGCGATCATGTTTAATCTCGCTTATACCTGCTGGACACACCATTCAAGTCAAGATGTTAGCTCTTTTGGCTGCTCTGTTTCAAAGTAGGGTGAGTATCTTACCTACTTCAGTGATTAGAATAATAGAGAAGGGAGAGATATTCAAGAAAACCTGTACTCAAACGCCACCGAGAAAGCACAATTGGGTTGAGAAACTTCTTCTCAGCTGTGTATTGGGTGAACAGAAAATCTTAATTTACAAATTCGATTTGTCTTAGAATCATCAAGACATGTCGAGAAAACACCCTTTTTAAGATTAAGTACGCATCTCTCTCTCTCCAAAATCCTTTACTCTTTGTTTGATTTGAAAATCACATTACCGACATACACTTCTGATGATACGATCCCCAGAAGCCGTCTTTCTCACAAGGCAATCATATTCTGCAGATTTACAACGCTAACAATATCTACAGTTTAGTTACAATCACTTGCACATGGAAATGCAGCAGCCAGCAGCACCTTCATCTTCTCAGAATACATTGCCTACAGTTGTCATTGCAAAGTTTTGTTATCTGCCAAAATAAATAAAAGGGAGCGAAAAGAAAAGGGTCAAGTGACAGAAAAATCAATAGGCTTGAATTTTCCTTCTCATGGTTGTTTCGTAACATACAAGTCCAATAATGCCAGACATCCATGCAATAAAAGCAATCCAATAATGCCAGACATCAATGCTATAAAAACAAGTGCTAAATGATATAAATCGCAAGATGGTGAACATGGTGAATAACAAAAGATCTTCATTAAATTTTCAATCTCAAGTATGGGATCATTGATGGAAGAACCCAAACTAACTGGGTCAATATCCAAGCGATTTGATCATGAGGGGTTGTGAAGTGGAAGGTAGCCATTAACATCTAAATATTGCAGACCGCAAGGAAACAAAAAGTGAATGAAGAAATTTTCTTAAAACGTAATCAAAGATACCAATGGTTAATATATGATAAGCTTTTCGTTGTAAGTTTAGATTAATTGATGAAAATATTATAACACATGTACATATGTGAATGTACAGTGTCCTAATTAAACAAGATATGCAGGAGCATTAAGTACGTAGTAATTTATGACTGAAGCAGTTCGTTACATTACCTTGGAGAAGAACCTTCTGAACAGGACTTCTACTAGGGAATGTTCTGCACTCCAACGCCTTCATTGCTGCTTCAGCAAAAACTTGTGCTGATTCAGCTTCAGCCTCTGCTTCTTCTGCTTCCCTTGCTGCCCTTTCAGCCTCTGCAATGGCAGCCTCTGCCTCAGCTACTGCACGTGCAGCAGCTATAGCTGCCTCCTCTGCAGTCATTACCTTCATCTTTGAAAGTTCCGAGTCAACTTGGGATTTAGTGATGATTTTGACTTCACTCTTCTCGGCCTTTGAAGAATCCAAGTGCTTGTTCTCAAGGAGTAACAATGGAACATTTCTTCTTCCAGATAAGGCAGAATTTGGAGCAATTCTGTACTTATGCTTTACCTACCCAAACAAAATCCATATAAATGATCTAATAGCAAATTTCAGCATTACCATTCATTTGCCAGCGTCAAGTCCACCATTATCTTTGTGATTTTTTTTTAACGAATTCCGTATTACTTGCATCATAATTTACAACGGTGCCTTGAGTTATCAATATATCGGACTTTTAACTTCTCAGAATGAAAAGGAAAATAATACTCTAATTTGAGCATAATAGATCATCCTCCAGAAATGTTTTCTGAAATTGTGCTTTCAATGAAATACTCTAGCATCAGGGTCCATTAAACCCCTCATCCATCACAATCTCACTAAGCAAACTCTTTTTGAAGATATTTGATACTAGTTATGGTTCCACAACAGATCTCGTTCAAAGTTGAGAGAAACGAGACCAGCCTTTAAATGTAGAGCCACAATTTGGACAAAGTAGGGACACATAAAACAAAGAAGGCATAGCACTTGTAGCTGGCAGAGTCCATCGATATGCCATGTCACACATCTAATCCTC
Organism: Cucurbita maxima; assembly: GCF_002738345.1. NCBI lineage: Eukaryota > Viridiplantae > Streptophyta > Magnoliopsida > Cucurbitales > Cucurbitaceae > Cucurbita > Cucurbita maxima. The sequence continues at coordinate 2,812,587 of NW_019272020.1, forward strand.
CTTGGGAAAATGGCTGCAAAAAATTGGTGCAAGTTTCTTATTTGATCACTGAACAAGAGAACGCCGTCTATAGGGGGATAAGTTCAGGAAAAGGAAAACCAAGCACCTACTACAAAGCTTCCTCTTCTTATTGTCTTCACACATATTGGGCTGGGCCTGGAATATAACATATGTCACACTTTGGGAAGAAGGGCACAACATAGGTGAGGATGTATTCGCCTGTTTTCGATACTAGACACGTATGAGGTTATAGGTAGATTGAGATGTCACCTATCGCGAGAGACGACTCCTCCATACCTGTTAGACTTCTCCAAAGTCTGATATATATGAGGACACCCCTACTTATGCGAAGGAAGCGCAATGACCACATGGATCTTAGAAGTAGGAAACGAGAGACTAAGTGTGCCCTAAAACCCGTATACACCTTCATGCCACTTACATCCTTGGAATAGGAGTACGTAGGGTATATGAACCTTAAGAGCCTAAGAGGACTAGAAATGAACCCAAGTCATGGAATTGGCGACTTTAGGATTCTAATTGAGCACATAGCTTAAGAAACATTGACTAGAAGAAGTTTTGGTGAGAGCCTATATGTAGAATTTTTATACTCATTTCCCACGACAGTTGCACGACCGTTGATTAGTGTAACGTAGAAATTGTTGTGGGATCTAGAGGGGTTTATTTAGGGTTTGTAAAGGAATGAGGGATGTGGATATTTTGGAGTGAAGCTGAGGCTTGTAGGAGAGAAAGTTGGTCTCTCTCAAATGTGCCGGAAGTTATCTTGTTCTGTAGAGTTTTCTTTGTGATTTCTATCTTGATTTCCTTTTCTTAATTGTAAGGACGTGTTGAATCTCTTCATTATAGGTTAGAAATCGTAAGGACTCCATTCTTGGGATGGCAAGCACTGTTGCGATTAGTTCTTTTACATACACCAAGGCTGCCCTTGCTCCTCACTGACCCAACGCCTAATGAAAAAAGAAATAGGTTTTTAGTTTTGCATTAAAAATGCCACAACCCCCACAACGTAGGACCATCCTCAACAACAAACGACCGCTCAATTTTCAGTAAAAAAGGAACCGAGAAATTTACCATGGATCGTTTTAGCTACTGCAAGCTTGTTGGTCTTAGGCGTATCTATGAACTGGTCCCTTTTCATTAGTTCAATGAGTGGCCACAAAATGTATCCATTATCCTTTATAAATTTTCTTTAGTACCCACTTAAACCAAGGAACTACGTTAATTCTTTCGACATTATTGAAACACACGAGACACGCAAGGATTGATTTTTGTGCTGATCAGCTGATACCCCATACTTCGTAATATATGACTGAGGTACTCCAGATCCATTTAGGCAAACACACATTTTCTGGAGGTCAGCATACAGACTTTGATCATGAGGCAATGCATCTAAGTGCTGGGCACAAGAATCCAGACTAGGGCTACAAACCAAAATGCCACTAAAAAAACACAAACAAATCACCTCAAATAACACCTCGTCATCAAGCATGACCTGTCTACTAACGCATGGACTTGTGTCCCATTGATAAAATCTCAATTCAAAGAATTTGTTTCCCCAACCAAACAATTTCAAGAACCGACTGCCAAGAGGATTACTCAAACAGCAGGGGTCACACGATTTTGAGTGGTATGCTCCCTCCTACTAGCAACTAGAACCGGCTTACCCCTTTCCCCCTCCCCTTTTGATTTATTTTTTTTACATTGTAGTTTCAAACCTTACTTTCCCCCTAGACATTCCACACGAACACTCCCCATGGACTGACACACTCTCATGCATAAAAGTTCAAAAAACATCCTTCCAATTACCCTAACTATTCTATAATTCTCTAAGCCACTGCTCCTTCACACCTTCCTCCTAGCAAAGACATTAGCACAGGCTTACCAGTCATATTCAATTAGCTTTATGGCTCAACAGTCTCGAGACTTGAAAGCAGCTAGAATAATTGTTGTTCCATACAATTTCTGGATTATAGTAGGAGAACTACCTTTATCAACTTTCCATTTGCAGTCATATGCTTTAATTTTGTTGAAAGGAGTTTTTTAAGGTTTGGTGGGGCCCAGTAATGTTCCTGCACAAAGAACAAATGAAAACTTCAAATTTTATAGAACCATTTTTGTCAACGAAAAAACAATCATGTAGAGGCATCAAGGTAAGATGGAACTGAGAATTGCATAAACTAGGGTCATAAAATTTTCTGAATTCATCTATACTTGTTTAAATGTGTGACTTCAAATGACCAGAGTACACAATTTGATAGGGACTTAAATTATGAATAAAAAAGACCCAGGAACTGAAAGTTATATAACTAAGTACCCAATCTTAGAGATGATAAAACTGCGTGAAAGAAGTGAATTAGATAAACAAGAGGAAAACCTTTTTGAAATCTCCTGGGTTTTTGTTAGATGTCTTATCACTCTTTTTGTTCCTTTCCTCCTCTTTTAATGAAAAGCTCTTTCTTATTTTAGACACACACACACACACACAGAGGCTAGCATGTAAAGCTATAAACAGATCAATAAATCACATTTTAGTAGACTTTTGACTGATTGGCATCCCTTCCACAGAAAGAAAATGACATATAACAGGAGGTCATAGCAATTACAACACTAAGGTCTTGATAATTGTCCATTCTGCGCACAAGAAATAATGAAGGACACAGCAGTGAATACAAAGGTAGGCAGGAAAGGTAAGATCTTTACTGAACATACAAAATTGCAAACATTTGGATTCAAATGTGTTATGCATTAGCACCTCTATGTACAGAGCAATTGCAGCCCGGTCAGAACCTCTTGGCTCCTTTAAGTTGTTAATTGCCTCTGATATAAGTCTGTCCAATCTACACCATGCAAAAGAGGTCGTATAAATCAATTCAAATCAGGAAAGGAAGGATGAAGCACCTGCAGCATCCAATGAAAGACTAATTCTAGAGCATGCTGCTTAAAAATCATGTCTGATGGATAAAAATCAATTTGACAATTATATTTTCACATGCTGAATGAGATGAAAGATCGCTTAGATCATTAACGTGTCATTTCTTAGGTCAAGATAACTACCATAGAGGCAAGATGTAAGATTATAGAGCCAAAAAAATATCTCTTGTTCCCTCATCTGATTACAGGAAAGCTGAACAAAAAAATTGAAGAACTATTGCCTCCAAAAAAGATAAGGAAAAAAAAACTAAATTTGAGTGGCACTAAATGCAATAAAGCCAAGGGGCATGGTGATGCATTAGAAAAGTTGTACTTGTGCGTGTGTGCGTGCTCACGCTTGAGGCAATGACTTCTAATTGTAGCATCTTTGGTGCATGTCATTGGCTAAAAATTATTTAATCATTAATCATCAATTTACTGTGAGTTCAAAAATACCAAGATTTACTTTACTAGAAAATTTAGCTAGCTATGCGCTATGGTATTTGATATTTTTAATTAGACTATGTGAACCCAGATAACAATTTGTTATGCAACAATCACAATAAATATCTGACTATTTCACCCTGGAACAAAAATGATTCACATGACCAGCTGCCATGAGACCTTGCTAGTGGCTCTTTTGGGCCATTAGTGCGAGTTGTTCCATTCGAAATTGCAAGTGGCTTAGCGTCAACAATCTCCTCATTCTGAAGCACGGTGCTTAGAGCCATAGGATTATCATGATGTTTTAGGGCCAAGGAATTCTTTTTAAGTGCGAGCTTGGCTTTTTGCCTAGACCCCCATATTGCAGTAACATTTATATTTCTCCACTTATCCTGTTCAGAGCCAAAATTAGATTGAAAAATAATTAAATGTTTCAGTAAACCAAGCACTGTGTTTCCAAGTAGAATATGAAAGAAAAACTCAACATGGGATGCTTGGTGAATTTCTACATCCTGTGACTCAATTACTCTGGTGATTGAACAAGAACTAGGGGGCGGGGTGAGGCACCTTGAGATCCACATTTGAGCGTTGATGCAAAATTGAGCTGAACTCAGGATCCGTGAGTATTGTGCGCCATTTGCCTGCTCCATGCTTGATCACTCCTGCTTTAAGGGCAGCTTCTTCTTCAGCTGTCCATTTTTGCTTTGGCGCACCCATTTGCAAATGTCCACTCGACACTGCAACAATTTTTGCAGCATTTGTAGCGTACACCATTAAGCAATCAAATCAATTCATGGAAAACATATCACTGGCCAGTAAATAATTCAATTGTTTACAAGAAAGAGAGAGAGTTTTCAAAGTACATGAAATTGCTCATAAGAGGTTTTCAGCGCAAATTTGATCGATTTCAGAGCAAAAAGAACAAAATGGTCGATCAAATGGATGAGTGGGTAGACAGAGCTTTCATGTAAAAAATGTTTCGTCCTTCATGGAAGAGGAAACGTGATTTTAGCACCTTGTAAAGTTATTGATCGAACAAAGAGAGTTGCAACATTATTTCTACCCAGTAATTCAAATTGCTAGGCATATCTAATCAATTTTCTCTCTGAAGAGGTCCGAGATTGTTGTGCCTCAAAAATAGTTCGATTTCCACCGTACAATTCATTGAAACCGAAAAACGCAAAACAGATACTTGAACAAACAGAACTGAATCAAAATTCTATATCTTCTTACCTTAAAAGAAAATAGGGAAGAACAGAATATCGTAGCTGGGCTAACTTTCGAGATAAACAAAGCCCGCTGCTTAAACCATTTTCTGTCGTTCAGATTGTCCTAAAGATTTCCTGGCAATTTGCGAGTGCGTGTCCGATCGGAAGAAAGATCCGCCAAGAAGTGGGCAAATTATTTTGACGACGAGAAATTTAGCGAACACATCGTCGAAACTACACGAATCTTGGGAGGAACAAACGATAGAAATAAAGAATGGAGCGGAAATTGCTTTCGAGAGCAGAGAAAAGGTAGGAAATTGAAATTGGAACAGTATCTATTTATCTGTCATAATAATTCAATCAGACCCTCGTTTGAAGCAAATCACTGCCAATTGGAGTTAGCGGGTAAAGTAAAGCTGCATAGCTCCAATTGTCGATTAAACGTATATTATAACCACAAAAACACATACAAATTAAGGAAACTAATTAATAAATTTTTAATCAACATTTGATGTTCTGACTTTCTATATCATTTCATTTTGAAAACAGATTGGAATGTCGGAGTGAGAGATATAATGTTGGATATTGGGGAGAGCTAGTAGACAATGGCGTAGGAGTGTCGTAATATTGTCGTGTAGACAAAAAAATACTTACTATAATAAGTTATTCCAAGTATACTGCTACCAGATATTGTCGATTTTTGTCTATCACGTATCATCATCAACTCACATTTTTAAAAAACGCCTACTAGAGAGATGTTTCCACACCCTCGTTCGTCCCCTCTAAGAATAGCTACCTCTTTCTAGAGGTTTAAAATAAGAAATTGTAGGTGAGGTTTAAGGCATAGTTATATGTCACCTTATTTGAATGGCAGTACTCTATCTATTGAGAGTTTTGTCGAGTTGAATTCCAGTACAACACAAACGTAAGAACCTTTAATAAAATTCAGTTAAACGTTAGATCATTCTATTGATTTTTTTAGATCCATAAGAAAAGGTTCAAACTCCGTACAACTAATTTTTTCACTAAATCTTAATGACATGAATCTCGTTAAGCATGTCCACTCAACAATACGTGCAATGTTATTTTCTATAATGTTATAATGTGATGTTATTTTGTAGGTAAGTATATGTCGTGAAATTTTAAAGGTGCGAGCGTCTAATTGAATTGTGTTTAAGATGACTTAAGTTATATGAATGTTGTCATTTTGATAAATTATTTAATATTTTTTTTTATATATATATATGAGTCAATTACTCGAACATTAGTAATAAATTAAATATATAATCGTAAATTAATTTTATGATTAAATTATGTCACAATTTAACTAAATCTAAGAATTGAAGTTTGAAGTAAATAGTTACTTTACGAGAGTGATTTCAACCAACTTATAAACAAACCCCTTTTTGCTTTATTATTAATTATTATTTTATCTTTGCTTATTTTATATATGTTTTCGTATTATTTTAAAGGCGCTCGCAGATGCATTTTCGACAAGTTTTAAAGAAAACAACCGCGTAAATCTCTTCTCCGTCGTTCGAAGGATAATCGAGTTGGAACTGTGTTCGTTACGGGGGACGAGCTAGACGGAAAACTAGTTTTCGCGTCCAATTTTGTTCATCGACGGATGGCTAATTCATTGCAGCGGATCTGGAGCAACAGTCGTGCTCTTCGTGGTACTGTGGCTCCTCTCTGCAGGTCATTTTCTTCCGATTCCTTGGTTCAATTGAAGCCCGGCGAGATCGGTATGGTCTCTGGAATTCCAGACGAACACCTTACCAGAAGGGTAATAGCCCAGGCATTCATTTTCTGTACTTTTTATCAATGAGTTTCTGATTGCTTGCGTTTTTGTTTAATTTCGAGGGATCGGGTTATTGGATGGTAAAGATGTTTTTTTGGGGATTAGGTATTCTTATACCCGTCTGATTGGGAATTCTTGCTTGCTTTTAGCTGGGCCTTTTTTGATTGGTCTAGTAGCTAAACCCATTAGGTGCTACTTTGTTAATACTATGTCGAAATGTAGACGGCTCCGATTAGGAGATGGAAATATCCGGTTTATTTTTCACTACGACATTACCATTGGTGTTGATAGTCTACTGATACCCAAAAAGTTGATTAAAATAAGGTTAAAGTTTGTAGAGGAGCCCAAGGTTCAATCACAAAGAACAACTGCACATTTCGTTTTTCGTTTTTACACTATTGCTATCGGTTGCCCTCTCTCTCAAGATCCTAATCAGTTTCTTGGCAAAAATCTTTTTTTTTTTTTTTTTTTTTTTTTTTTTTTTTTTTTTTTTTTTTTTTTATGTTGATTTAACAAAAGGTTTGATCAATTACTATCTCACAGTCTCTTTAAGTTACTCAGGACCAATTGTTGAATCATCCATTTTTTTGGCATGAAATTTTTTTTCTTTTAAATGTTTTGGACTATTGAACTTTGCCATGTATTGAGGTTTAATCTTGTAATTCTAATATGCCGAGCCATGGCATTGAATTTTCCTGTTGTATTAATCTTTTTCTATAGGACCATCTCAATTCATTTATCTTCCTATTATGAAATTATATCAGGTTGTAATTTACTCTCCTGCTAGAACTGCATCCCAGCAAGGATCAGGCAAGGTTGGCAAGTGGAAAATCAATTTTATGTCAACACAAAAGTATGAACCTTCTTTTCTTTCTTTTTCCTGAGTTTTATTTTTTTAAAAATCGGAAATTGTTGCTTCATTAGTTAAAAGAAATTTGAACTTAGTTCTAGGAGATTCCTAGGTGCTTGAGTAAAATATTGTGCACAACATGTTTTACTGGGTAAACTTCAAGTGCCTAAAAGTTAATGATCCTTGTTCTCGTACTTTCAACAGTTGGGAGTTTTTCCCCTTATAATTTTTGCCTTGTTTTTACTTTTGTTTCTCTGCTCAGGCACTTCTTTTCCGTATTGCCTGTGTGTAATATTTCATTTATTTTCATAAAAGATCGGCTTCTCATTTGAAAAAAGGAAAATACACAAACAGAAGGGTAAATAGTTTTTCTATGCTTATTGACATGTTTGTAGGTGGGAAAACCCATTGATGGGGTGGACTTCTACTGGGGACCCTTACGCCAACGTAGGGGATTCAGCACTGTCTTTTGATAGTGAGGAAGCTGCAAAGGAATTTGCTGACAAACATGGATGGGAATATGTGGTAATGCTTTGTTTAACCATTTAGAAAGAAAAAAAAATATATTCTTGTAATTTCTTTATGTAGTTTGAGTTGCCATATCTTAGGTTAGTTATTAACTTTGTTATTTTTCCACTGTCAGTATCCTCCAAATATGTAACAATTATAGTTGTTGGTGTTGATTAATTGTCCATAAATTCTAATATATTCTTTTTACCATAGATCTTCGCTTTTCCACAAGGTTAAAACAATGCGTTCTAATTCTAAATAAATATAACTAAAATGAAATTGCCCTTGGACATGGTTGTGAATATGTTTCTTCAGAATAACAAATGTGTTTCACGATTTCTGCATTTGGGCTATGATATGGCGTTTGAAGACAGTGGAAATGAATTCTGTTTTTTAACATCCTAGTGTTAGTTTAAAGCTAAAACTTTGGAAATTTTGAGAGGAGAAATTTGAGGGGAGAAATGGTAGTTCTTCTTCCAAATTTGGTCCATTAGATGCAGAGAGTTCATTCCTTATTTAGCATTCAGTTGACATTGCATTACAGTTTTATCATCATCGGACTCCGGAGAGTGGACTCTTAAAGGACTTCTTTTTCTTTTTAATTGTTTCCTTCATGTTCAGATTTAGGGATCACTTTTCTGGCCTGCATATAATCAAACTGAGGGTTAATTTCTAATTCTTCGTTGATTTTTTGTTTTTTCTCTCTCTCCTTTTTGCAGGTTAAGAAGCGCCACACACCACTTTTGAAGGTTTGAGATTCTTTCCCATTATTTTAACTTTGTTGAGCTTGTATTTTGTCTATACTTCTGTGAATGTTATTTGGAAGAAGAGGGGGGAGGAGTGGTTTGCTGGCCCTCCATAGTGTTCACATTGAACCGTAGATTGATTCGTCCCTTGAGCTCTCTGGCAGTTGTGCAAACTTCAACTATTTTCTTGGAATGATCCTCTTGTGTTAAATTTCATTCTTTTATCTTATGCAACTTCTTTCATAATCTTTTAGAGTTCCGCTGGCATTTTATTGTATCCTCCGATTTTTGTGGCCTTCAGGGCATTTGGTATGGGAATTGTAAATCCTTTTTGCAATCTAGAGTCTTCTTGTGGCTAGTTTAGGGGAGCTCAGTGTCAGTTTCCAATTGGTACCAGTAGTTATTTCTTATTATATGCTAATTCCTTCCCAGATGACTTGATATCAGTTTTCATTGTTACGACTGGAGTAGTTTAGATGCCCTACCAGCTCAGATTTCCTTTTAGATACATGAGGAAGAAGGAGGATGAAGATCTTGCTATTGGTTTGAAGTTAATCATGTTAAAATTCCAGTAATGAAGGGATTTTGATGCTGCTTGGTTTCTTAATGTCATCTAACCCTTGGATGTCTTTAGTTCGCCGGGAGAACCCAAAATAAAGAAACAGAAACTTATAACCCTCTGTTTTGACTGCAGGTGAAGGCATATGCGGACAATTTCAAGTGGAAGGGCCATCCTGAAGCCAAGGAGGCTTAAACCTTATTCTTCACTCTTTCTCGTCTAGTTGGAGGCGGAACAGACTGGAGGGTTTGTGTAGTTCATTTCGTTGCTTATTTTTGAGCAAGTTGGTTATAATAAGTGGGAACGGTGGTGTTTACTCACTTGACCTTGTAACTTTTGTTTTCTTTACGTTACCATTACAGAACATCGAATTAAGTTCGTATGCATTTAAAGCAGTGGTAATTAACTTGTGGAACCCTTTTGACTTCTTCACTATTTATATACGAAACAATTGCCAAACGAAGTAGAAATACGACCTTGGTGTCTCATGAATATACACTGCATAGCACTGTATTGATATGAAGCAGACAATCAAAATTATAGTGCGACTTGTAATCAACTTCATTTTAGCAGAACAGATACAGATCTTCACGAACAAATATGAACGAGAACCCACACGGTTGGACGACGTGATGATTGACATGGATACAGGATAAAACAAGGAACATCAAAACCAGGTAGCCAAGAGGAAGTTTTGCTTTCTTATGCTCAGGACATATATTCCTGACCAAGGTCTTCAATGGAATTCTTCTTCTACCTGCGAAATATTTCAATGCTCAATCAAGCCTCAACCCAACGCCCTATCGACGCTACCAATTCGGTTCCTATCTGGCAATAGCTTCTTCATGTAGTACTTGGATTTCCGGGATAGATTTATCCTTCTTCTCCTCTTTTCAGGTATTGATTCAAATGAACATTCTGAGAAACCACGCCTCACAAACCTGTTACACAACTGGAGCATCATTTCCTTCCATTGACAAAATCAAGTAAATTATGATAGGAAGCTATAACCACGGGGATATTTCAATATGTAAGATGTTGCAGGGGAAGACATGCAATAAAATTAGGCAAGATAGCAAACAAACCAGTCTGCAGTTCGTGTTGTCAGCAGAAAAAGCCTATCCAGTCCTAGGGAGGCGGCCTTCTTTTCCATGTAATCTGCAATTCAGTAAGCAAAATTACGTGATGGAAACAGCAAGGCACCCAGATCACCTGACTCGGCTAGTAAGAATCTCAAGGTTTTCCTTTTTTTTTACCAACCATGACCTAATGAGCTAAACAGGATTCATTCGTTTCATAATCATACCAAGCAATTTGTCGCCTTGCCCTTGTCCTCGGCACTCTGCAGAAACTGCAATGGCAGCAATCTCTCCACATCTCTCTTCAAAGAAAGGGAAAAGAGCAGCACATGCAATGATTTGACCTTCTCTCTCAACGACCACAAACGAGTTTAATGATTCAAGTAGCTGCAATAACAAAACAGAATACTCAAACATCTTATTCAATCAATCTCAAATTTCCACTTAAGCTCCATCGGAAAACAACATATTAATAGCCACAAACTTGGAATAACTTATGGGGCAGTGATTCATACTGGAAACTGGAAAGGATGGAAGTTGGAATACAGACCTCTTCATCAGTTCTCGGAACCAAGGTACCAGCCATTTCTAAAGGTTGTATAATTTGTCTAATTCCACGAAGATCAGACACACTGGCCATTCGTGTTCCCTCATAAAGATCACTTGAAACAAAAAGTTCATTGTTCATATCAGTTAATGGATCAAAAATGGCCTACGAATTGCTTTTAGTCTTCTTAAATTGAATCGCTCCATCTCGTTGGGTAACCATTTGGATTTAGTTCTTAGTTTTTTAAAATTAAACTTTTAAAAAACAACCAAGATTTGAAAGCTATAATAGTACGTGAAACTATTGTCAAGCATATCCATTGTTTGAGTTGAATTTCAATAATATAACTTTGAGAAAAAGATATATAAAAAAAAAAAAAAGAGAGACTTGCCTGGCTACCATAGTGCCCATTCCATCTCTTTTAAACAATTCCAGCAATAAAACTCCTCCAATAGTGCCATCTAGCAAATGCACTCTTTGAACACCACCCTAAAAGTATTACAAAAAATTCAATAAAGCCCATTTCAGAACAATCATCAACATGAACTGAAAATAATTCATTCAACAATCATCTGGATAATTCTGCTAATTTTCCAAGAACTAACAGCTACTGAGCCACAAACCAAATATAAAAGGCTAAGGTAACGATAACCAAGGAATTTTCTTAGGGAGGGGGCAAATTTTGCATGCTAACTTTCATATATAATCTTTCAGTTCTAAAATTTAGGGGGCGAACTAGAGGAAATCAACAAAACCTACAAAATCTCAAGTATTTTATACCTAACTTTTGATAGCAGGCCTCGATTCATTGAAACACATGATTATGCATTGTTTCTTGTTCCTGAAATGGACGTGTGTGTGTGTGTGTGTGTGTGTGTGTGGGAGAAAGATGAAGACAGTTCATGTGAAGCATAAACTTAAGGCAATAAAAGAACAAAGGAAATACCAGACACACCATGTAGGAACATGTTCAGATTTAATAACCAGTAGTATGAAGGATTTACCCGGCAAACGAAAGCTGCAGCAGCCAATTCTGAGAGGTAACCATTCAAATGGCTATTCCGCTCACCTCCAATGGGAAAACCCTGTTCGGAGGACCAAAGCCCGCTCCCATGACCAAAACCAACTCCATTTTGGAATACTGGGACGTGGTGGGAGCCAAAACCTACTCCGTTCGGGAACGTTGGAGTATGATGGATACCCCCGTTTGAATCGTCATTTATATAATGATTTGAATGAGTGAAACCTTCCTTGCCAACAACTTTCACATAATTTGCAGCTATCTCACAATGCTTAGCCCTTTCACGAATCAACTTGTCTGCTTCTTGAAGAGTGAGAAAACTGATATGGCGTCCAGTTTCATCAAGAATAGGACCATCAATAATGCATATAAGCTTGTCAGCTCCAATAGCCAAGGCGCATGCTGTCGCAACCTCATATGTACTGAAATCCAGACAACAAAATCATCAGTAATGGCTCTTCCTCTTAGTGATTTCAACTAAATTTCCATCCCTTTAATATAAGCACTACATTTATAGAAATCAAAAACATATTAGGACTATCAAGCCTCATTGCATACTTGCAATTCAGAACTTCGCCAGAACTAGAATAACCAAGGTTGCTCAATATAACTATACAACCACCATCAAGCCTCTCGCGCATACGAGCTACGTCTACTTTCTTAACTTCACCCGTTGCTCCATAATCAACACCATCAACAACTCCCCTTCTCTGCAAAAGGAGTTGCGTCTTATTCAACGAATTTACAGTAAACTAATATCACAGATCATCAAAGAAATATCATATGGCGTTTCATCCCAAATACCACATTAACAAAACAAAAAGATCTGTACCTTAGCAGCAAGAAAGTTGCCACTAACAACGCTTACACCAACTTCATGCCATCGTCTACTGTCACCATGTCTACGAATATTGCAGATAGAAGGTCCGGGGGAAAGCTTTGCCTCTATCATCACACGGATTCCTCCAGCTGCTTCCATTGCAGCTGCTAGAGATTGGTTGTCAGTCACCCTATATTGACCGACAAAATTCGGCTTGCTTCCTGTAATGGGTACAGACAATTAACGTTAAAAAATATATTAAGGACAACATTGAGAAAAGGAAAACTAGAAACAGAACAAATTCTTGTTCTGGTATACTAAAAGAATAATAATAAAGTGACCCACGTCCTTGGTTTCAACAATATTGCATATAATATATAAAAGCATCAAGTTACAAACCTCTCTCTGCCAAAAGTTTGTCAATTAAAACGTGGGTTCCTGGAACAAGAATGAACCTGATTCCAAGGTGATGTAGAAACGCAATATCCTGCACATACAAATGGCTTCAATGTGATAACTGAAGCCAAAACCAAAACTAAAGAAATACATCATAGAACAACACGGATTTTATCAAATATAAACACGGGAACAGACACATTAAATAGACGATTATAAGACCTGCCTTTAGAATAAGATCTAAGTTAGAGCTAGATACAATTTCCCCAGAAATCATCACAACGAAAGTGCCTCCTCTATGTGCCCATAAGTAAGGCCAAGCCTCCCTAAACCACCGCACGAACTGCTTATCCTCTATGGAGTTATAATCCTCTTCCTCTTCCTCTACGTCCACAGCGCCATTTCCGTAGTTGAATAGAATGAACTTTCTCGACTTTTCCCCAACTTTCTTCAGTCCCTTGCCCCACATTTCTACTCTATCGAATTTAAACTTTGCCTTCCCATTTCTTAGACAACGGGTACAAGGGAGGTCGTTCGAAGGAAACTCTCGCCGAGTCTGTAAAAGTAGCCGAGAGCTTGAGAGAGTTGTAGACATGGCAGACGAAGCGAGAAAAGGGAGTGACAATATAGAAATGTGGAGGTTATAAGTCATAGACAAGCCGCCAAACACCGCCGAGAGAAGGGTCGTAGGATTTTGGGCCTTTTGGGCAATCAAGCTCCTTGCTTTCCAAATGGGCTGAGTCCAATTCTTTTGGGCTAGTAGCTATCGCGATATCAGATTCTTTGGAGCCATTGAAAAGAGAAGAGCAGCGGCCATTGGAAGAGAACAAGAAGCAATTAAAGAAGCAGACGCGACCAAAAGAAAATGTCGTGAAAGCTTTCGTTTTACAGATGGCCTTTGTCGCTCGCTGTTTTCTAACATTATTTAAAGCCCCTCAAGCAACGAAGAGACGAAAAGACGCAGGAATCAAGATAAGAGAGTAACAAAACAAAACCCTGTCTCTATCTATCGACACTCAACTTGTAAAAGCACTTCTATTCTGATGTAACCCTTCAAAGCGCTTCCACTTCACAATACTTCCAAAATCGGATTTTCAAGAAACCAAAAACATAAAAAGGTAACAAACTCCAAAGCTTTTACTTTTTTGAGTTTAAAATAATTAAACAAAAAGAAACTTTTTTTGTGGCGATGTAAACAAGGGTGTCTACTCGATGATTTCTCTATCTCGGTTAAGTCCCCAAGCAACTAAAACTAAGACTAAGACTACAGTGCATAATCATCCGCCAATGACAGAGAATTGAAAGAAACTTTTTTTTTTTTTTTTTTTTTTTTTTTTTTTTTTTTTTTTTTTTGTCAGGAAAGGAGGAAGAAAGACCTCGAGCAAGGCATGGAGGCGAGGACTAGCCACAATTTCGGCAGATATAACGACGACAAAAGTACGGCCTATATGGGAGAATATATAGGGATAAGCATCTCTGAATTCTTCAATAAACCTCCTATCTTCTTCAGGAACTTTATCATACGCATCATTTTTAGCCTCCCCCCGTTTGCCGCCTCTCACCGCCGCCAATCCCCAGTTCCATTTTCTTCTCCCATTCTCATGGCATGTCGGATCCTGAACTGTCCGCCGCAAATAATTCTCTCTGCACCCACGCTCGACACCCACCGCCTTAAAATCAGACCAAATTTTCCAGTGATTACTATTCGGGAAAACCCACGTCCTCGATGTGGGAGTAGCCATCGCCACCGCCACCGCCACCGCCGCCGCTTTTATGGAAATGAAACAGAACCTTAAAAAAGGGACTTTATTTAGAACTGTATTAGGAAATTGAGACAGAGGAGAGGAAGAAGAACGGTGAACGCGGCGAAACGGTGGGGGAGAAAAGAATCAGCCGACAAGAGTAAAAATAATTTTGGGGAATATTCTGTGGCAATAAAATAGAAGAACAGAGAAGGGGTAGGTGAAGTTCAATTTTGAGCCGATTCTTTTATTTTTATATAACAATTGATCGATGGCAAATGAGAAGGTAATGACTGATGACCTCTGCATTCATTGGACAATAATTATTTATTTAAAAAAAAAAAAAAAAAAAAAAAACAGACCAACCACTGTGAATCCAGGTCAATTATTTATATTCATTTGGGTTGAGCTCAGCAGGAGAAGGGAGAAGATTTCAAAGGACACGTGGAGAAATTATTATTTTTTCTTTTTTTCTTTTTATGGTGATATGATAAAGTAGGCCAATACGAGAAATACGATGAGAGCCCAATGGGCCATTTAAGACGCACGCTAAAATGCAAGATTGAAGCCCAATTCTCATTCTATTGGAGATTGGGCTTGTAAACATCATCAATTCGGCATAGGCCCAAATTATGACCAAAGCGATTTATCAGTGATTTATTTAGTTATTTATTTATTTATTTTAGTGGCGAGTTGAGACAAAAGTTGAAGACCCAATCATTTCTTTTTTGGCAGCAAGAGCGAATTGGTTATTTTCCCAGAAAAAGATGGAAGAAGAGGAAAGTACCCAGCCCACCTCCCAAGATTTGATTATTAGTGCTCAAAATAATGCAATAATAAGACAACCAAGCCGAACCAAAAAGTGGGGTACGTTTTTGAAGGACCGTGGGAATCCAATCAAAGCAGCCCAAATTTTTGAACCCACAGAGAGGTAACAAAAAAACGCCTAAAAGGTTTTGAAGAACAGTGATTGAGGAATTATATAATATGATCTCGGGCATAATTTACATTAAAGAAAACTCATGGAACCATCTTAGACTAATTAAGTTGGGTGCAGAGTTTAGATGGAAAGAACTTAATAATGCTGCAGAGGCCGAGAGATGACATATAAACGTATAAAGATAGAGATCGGGTTAATTAATTCCAAATTCTTCAATGCTCTGTAAAGCTGGCCTCCATTGACATCCACCCCCATAATGCTTTCCCATACTTCTCTGTCCTCCTCCGCCTCCGCTGCCGCCGGCATTGCTGCTTTCCAGGCGACGCTCCGGCTGACCATATTAAAAAAGAATTATGTTAGCATCATGGTTTGATTAGATCCCAATGATGAAAAAGTTGGAATGTTCACGTTCATTTGAAGATATCGGTTTATTTAAACTTTATGATTATGATGAAAGCAAAGGCGCGTGATATGAGGTAGATTTTTGTTACTAAAATCTAGTTAAATATTATAAAATTGAAGACCTCCGCACTCTACAGACAACTCTACTTCAATTCCTGACATGATTGATGAAGTGATGCACAAAAAGGGTTTCTCTCGATATGCGTGGCCTGTAATTAATGGATTTTGTTTTTTCTTTTCATTTTTGGCTTTTAATCACACTGTAATCATGAAAACCAAATCCATTAATTTTCCCATCCATGTTGTTGATTGTTTTTGGATTCGGAGAATGATTATGAGTTATGGGTATTTGATTACCTTCCTATGATTTTGGGATGAATTTGAAGCAGAATCCGAGGGCTTGATCTTCATCCCCACCGACAGTGCTCCTCCCTCTCTCAGCAACTTCCCTAATTTCACACATTTCTTCGCAGCAAACTCCTTCAGCACATCTGAATGGGAAAAAATAATAAACTTCGAAAACTGTATAAAAAATTTAGAAAAGAGTGTATAAAATTTATAAGAAAACAGTAAAAACCTTCGAATGAGATGAGACGATAGACATGGCCGATGAGAAGAGTGTCATCGGGACGGAGTAGCTTGAGCTGCTTGATTGGGTTTCCATTTTGGGAGTTGAAAGTGGAGGAGGTGAGGAGGAGCGCAACGTAGTGGCCGGGGTTGGAGTTCATGATCTCGTGTGCACTTACGGACCAATAAATCCTCTCGATCTTGTGATTCCCAGGGTGGTGGATGACCACCGTGGCCGCTTCCGCCGCCTGACAGTTCCCCATCCTCTTCTGAACTCAACAACTCCAAGTGTGTGGTTTTTGAAGGAGGGAGAGGGTAGCAGAGTATGAACTTCGAGTAAATGAGTCTGACGCTCTCTTTGATTGCCCTCTCGAAGACGCACGTCAAGAATCTCCACTCTGAACAAATGACGATTTTTTTTTTTTTTTTTTTTAAATTTAAAAGAATGGAATGAAGTTGGTGCTGTTGGATGATGAAAGTCTCACATCCGTTAATTTAGGGAATGGTCATGGGTTTATAATCTAAGAATACACTCTTTATTGGTATGAGGCCTTTTGGGAAACCCAAAGCAAAGCCATGAGAGCTTATGCTCAAAGTGGACAATATCATACCATTGTGGAGAGTCGTGTTCGTCTAACATGGACAATATCTAACTATATCTGATCCGGAAAGATGGTTGTTTGTTTTGTAGTTTTTTGCCAACAAAAAAAAAAAAAAAAACAATTTTAACTATGAACTTTGAATTTTATCCAAAAGAATATTTGACCCAATTTAGACTAAAATAATATAAACATGTTTGTATGAGTAAAGGGGCCTGAGTTTCTGACTTCAGGTTTGAGGGACGGTCAGAGTTGGCCCTAAGAACCGGATTGGACCGGATTTGTTTTTTCTTTTTCAGAAATGGGTTGCTGACGTGGACACTTCAAAATTTGACCGAAGCTAATCTGCCCACGCCAAAACATATTCGCTATGCCTATTACTTTTTTCCCTCTGGAAAAAAGAAAAAATAAATAAATTTATATATATTAAACCATCCGTTTAAATTAATTTTTTAATCATTTGAGTGTATATATTATTTCATTAATGGGCCTGGGAATTGAATGCGGGCCGCGGGCATGTACAGCCCAGTTATACAATTACTCATTATCAAAATCTTTTACTCATAATTACTGTAATTAATTATAAAATAAATCCTAGTTTACTTAGGGAGGCAGGGTTTGAAATTCGAATATTAAATCCACTTGGGTATTATCGATTTGGATTTATGGCTATTAAAAACTTAAATCAATAATTTAAACATAACTCAGTAATAATTTAAACATAACTCAGTTCTTCACGTCTAAACAAAGCTTTGCGGTTTGAGGTTGCGCCACCTAATATCCATCTTCGCATCTTCGCATCTCGACAACGAATCTCCCTCCCTCTCTCTTTCTCTCCTCCTGGGGGTCTCCAACATTGGGATTTCTTCGTCATTTAGTGGTTAGATTTTTTTATAATCCCTTTTTAATGCAATTCTTTTGCTTTCTAACTCGATCGTCCGCGATTTTTCTCGACTCCCCTTCTGCTTCTTCTCCTAATTGCAGGTTTCAGTCCGCTAATTTTGATTGTTTTCCCTTGCTGCTGCTAGAGTGTGGACGAGGGTTTGCTTCTAAGCCTCTCTATTCTTCTGGGCTTATTCCAATTCTAGGTTTTTTCTTTTTCTTTTTCTTTTTGCTTATTCTGGGGCGTTACTTTCTGCTTCAATTCTCCATGTTCTGAACGTGTTTTTGGTTTCTGATTTTACCTCTGAGTTTGGTTTTTGGAAGAAGAGGAAATGTGAATGGTATATTCTAAAAATTTATTTAAAGACGTAAACCAGTCGATCATTACGGGAAATAAGAAGTTTATGATCTGGGTTGAGACAATTTTCAATTGTTTCTTGTTTTGAATTGATCGGGTTGAGGAAGAATAGGACGGTTGAAGTTCATAGCGCGTTGTTCAATTGGTTGAGCAGGGAATGGATGCGATTGATGAAATGACTGAGAAATTTAAAACTAGCGCTGAAACAACGGAGTGCCATCAAAGGTATCGTTGGAAGGAGGGAAAGGGGAAAAGACTTTGGAAGAAGGTGAAGTATCAGCTGGTTGAGTACAATGCTTTACCAGCCTACTTGCGGGACAACGAATTCATTCTGGGTCATTACCGTGCTGATTGGCCTATGAAGCAGACACTGCTCAGCATCTTTTCCATTCACAACGAGACTCTTAATGTTTGGACGTAAGCCTTAAGACTGATATTTAATGCTCAGCATCAGATTTTGCAATGAAGTTTGCCTAAGACGTATATTTTCTTCTTTACTGTATGTTTCATTTGAATACTGTATGTTTCAGGCATTTACTTGGATTTTTCCTCTTTCTTTCCCTCACCATATACACTGCAACAAAGATTCCTGACGTTGTTGACATTCATCCTCTTCAACATTTGCCTGACGTGTTTAAAAAAGCTGATATGCACAAATTGCAAGCGGAACTGCTGTCCTGCCTTCCTTCCTTGCCTCACTTCCCTGATCTGCAGAAACTCAGGGAGGAGTTGAAGACTGCATTGACTTCAATGGATATGCTTTCATCACTGTCTCGTTGGCATGTGGTGGAACTTCTATACAATTGTTTACCTCAGCGATTCTCCCATGGAAATCAAACTGATGTCTGTGCTCTGGTAAGCTATATGCTCAAATCTAATCTTGGGATTTCCAGGCCATTTTTATTACATTCTATGAATTCAAACCTTATTAGAACCTTCCTGAAGAACCTGATTTTAGTATATTCCGAAATTTTACATGAAATTATCCTATAAATTTCCTAACTTCTGCTGGCCTAATCAAGATTGTAGTTGCTATTGTTATGTGGACTATGATATTTATATCCCAACAGAAGTTTTTTCTTCATTGAAGATGTCCATTAAGTCAGTATATGTTATTTGCTCTGTTCTTATTTTCCTTTTCTTTTATTTCATTCAGAGAAGTATGAAGGAGGACGTTGCCAGCATGATTGCGCCCTTAGCTACGAGACCAATCACTCGGTGGCCTTTCTTTGCATTCTTGGGCGGGGCCATGTTTTGCCTGCTTGCTAGTAGCACTTGCCACCTTCTTTCCTGTCACTCTGAGCGTGTCTCATACATAATGCTCAGGCTGGACTATGCCGGAATTGCAGCCCTTATATCTACCTCCTTCTACCCCCCCGTTTACTACTCCTTCATGTGCCACCCCTTCTTTTGCAGTCTCTATCTGGGGGTCATTACTCTCATGGGAATTGCAACTATCTTGGTGTCTCTGCTGCCAATGTTTCAAACCCCCGAATATCGCACGTTTCGGGCATCCCTCTTCCTCGGCATGGGCTTGTGTGGGATCGCCCCTATTCTGCACAAGCTTATCCTGTTCTGGGGCTCACCCGAAGCACTCCACACAACAGGATATGAGGTACTGATGGGAATCCTTTATGGGCTTGGAGCCTTGGTTTATGCAGCAAGGATTCCGGAGCGATGGATGCCTGGAAAATTCGACATTGCTGGCCACAGCCACCAACTATTTCACATTTTAGTAGTTGCTGGGGCGTATACTCATTATCGCGCAGGACTGATTTACCTGAAGTGGCGCGACCTGCAAGGTTTTTCAGATTAGAATTTCAACAAGGATTTAGCGTGCTGGAATGTATCTATGTAATACATCACTGTAAGATCAGAACCTGCTTAATGCTGCTCTGCCTTATCATTTCCAACAATATTACAATGATCTGTCTGATGAGCCTTTCCACTGCCCAACTCCTACTATTTTGAAATGTTAATTACACACAAAGTTTATATCTAATAGATAATGTTTGAATTAATGTTAGAGATGTATTAGAGGGCACTTTTCAAAGTAAAAGGAGTGAGAATAACTGAAATAAAAAAAGAAGAATTTGGGAAGAATGGGAGAGAGAAACAGGGAACAGATTCTGACGCTCTTCGCGCACTTGGATTTCTCCAAAAACTGTTCCTAATTTAATGTTTCGGTTCCAATGACCAAATTCAATTGTGTCCACTCTGTTACTCCAAGCTTACCATTTTTTACCCACAACACTCCGCAACCCTCTTCATTCCTCATAACTCTGAACTACTCATAAACATTCACATGGCTGTTGACTTCAAAATCACTTTTAATGCACCATGCTTGCCCCTGACTTCTCTCACTTCCACTCCTCTTCTGCTTCCATCCATGGCCAAACCCACTCTTCGCCACAAGGCTTCCCCCTGTCTCGCCCACGCTCTACGCTTCCTCGCCGGCTCATTCCTTGTTTTTCTTCTCCTCTTGACCCTTCCTTCATTCTTTACTCCTATCAACCCCGCCACTAATTTGGACTCCTCAAACACCAAATTCGACCGCATTGACCCGCCGTCAGATGCGTCCTCTTCGGTAAATTCTCAAAGCCATCCATCTCTGCCCTACGACCCACCGGATATTACCTTTTACGATGACCCCAAACTCAGCTACTCCATAGAGAAGCGGATCGAGCAATGGGACGAGAAGCGCCATCACTGGCTGAAACAGCACCCTTCGTTAGCCACCGGAGCCGGCGAGAGGGTGCTTCTTCTCTCGGCGTCGCAGCCTGCGCCGTGCCCGAACCCCATTGGCGATCACTTGCTTCTGAGATTCTTCAAGAACAAAGTGGACTACTGCCGAATCCACGGCTACGATATATTCTACAACAATGCACTGCTGCACCCGGAAATGTTCTCGTACTGGGCGAAGCTGCCGGTGGTTCGAGCTGCGATGATAGCTCACCCAGAGGCCGAGTGGATTTGGTGGGTGGACTCGGACGCTCTGTTCACCGACATGGAATTCAAACTCCCACTGGATCGATATAAAAACCACAACTTTGTCGCCCACGGCTGGGCCCACCTGATTTACGATCGGAAAAGCTGGACGGCGCTCAACGCCGGCGTGTTTCTGATCAGAAACTGCCAGTGGTCCATGGACTTCATGGACGTGTGGGCCAGCATGGGCCCACAAACCCCAAATTACGAGAAGTGGGGCCAGGTCCTCAAATCGACGATTCCAGACAAGCAGTTCCCAGAGTCGGACGATCAGACGGGCCTGGTTTATCTACTGTACAAGGAGAAAGAGAAATGGGGGGACAAGATTTATTTAGAAGGGGAGTATTACTTCGAAGGGTACTGGGCGGAGATTGTGGGAACTTTTGATAACATCACCGAGAGGTACACGGAGATGGAGAGGGAGGCTGGGGAGCTGCGGCGGCGGCACGCAGAGAAGGTGAGCGAGCAATACGGTGCGTTTAGGGAGAAGTATTTGAGAGATGCAGGAAGTGGGAAAGGGGGTTGGAGAAGGCCTTTTATCACCCACTTCACGGGGTGTCAGCCTTGCAGTGGGGATCACAATCAGATGTATTCTGGTAGTTCCTGTTGGGATGGAATGCTTAAAGCTTTGAACTTTGCTGATAATCAGGTGCTTAGAAAGTACGGTTTCAGGCACTTGGATGCTCTGAATCTCTCCGTCTCTGAACTCCCTTACGATTATCCGGCCTAGATTATTATATGATGTAGAAACAACATTAGAGCTTTTTGAAGTAATAAAATTGTGATCTTTTTAGTGATTTGTTATTGTCAAATTCATGTCATAATCCCTCTCAGGAGTATTGATCCCTGTAGGTCGTTTGGAATGTGTAATGACTTTAGCGATGAAAATTCCTGCCTATCTAAGCAAAGAGCAATGGAGGAATTGTATAGGTAATTTTTAACACCCTTAATCTCATGAACTTTTCATCGGATAAATCATGGATATTTATAACACAGGTTTAAAACAAATGAAAACAAGACCAATAAGCATCGAGCATGAAGATCAGATATACATCATACACACTGGTGAAGCCTAAAGATAGACATTAAATAACCAACCAGGTAATATATATAGACTGCAGGAAATCGAACTCCTAGTAACTACAACACCACTTAGTTTAGCCTCCAAAATTCCTCTACAAAAGATTATCAAGGGTTCATGGCATTAGAATCATCTTCTTCAGCATCTCCCAATTCGTTGAACATGTATTGATTTTGGTACTCCATCAAGTACTGAGTTGATCTCTTCACATCTAAGAACAGATGGTAGACACGATTTATGTCCTCCATCTCCACAACCTTCCCCTTTCGTTTCTGACATGCCAACGCAGCTGCTGTGATTAAATGGATGGAATATCTGAGCGATGTTTCTACACCAATTGTGGTCAAAAGTCTCTTTGCCTCTTCAGACATTTCCACATCTTCCTCTTGAGTTCTGATATCTAAAATCTTACGTATTTCATCCTCTGTATATGGCTGAGTGGAAATTATAAGCAGGCGATCAAGAAGATCAATAGGAATACCATGCGGGGATTTGTAGTTTGTTCCCCGGATGGTGGTAATCCCCCTATTAGTAGCAACAACTAGTATTGGAGCCATCTCATTCTCCAAAGCTCGATTAAGGAAAGAGAAGCACTCAATATCAAGCATATGAACCTCATCAATAAAGAGAACACCTGGAACTATCTCGGCCTTGCCTTCTTCTCTCCACTCAGCCACTTTGGTATCAATTTGTTCCCTTACTTCAGCCCGAATTTCTCCAGTATCACCAGTGAATAGAGCTAAGAAACCTTGTGTTCTGGAAATAAAGGACTATAAAATCAGAATATAACTCTCAGTAAAACCCAAAAGGAAAAAAAAATGAATAAGAAAGAATTAGATGGGACAGCAAACGTATTGACATCACGAGTCATAAGTACGACCAACTTAAGAACATAATTAACTTACATTCTTCATTGCATACAAAGCAATGGGTTGAATTTTTTTTATTGAGTAGAGAAAGGAATATTGTGCTTCAGTAGAGGTAAGCAATCACAAACAAAATTGTCCGATGCCATATCTTAAAAAACAGAGATCAGTAATTCAATTCCCCCGTCCTTAGAAGCACAAAAATTCAAGAAAGGGGGAAAAGCAAGATCAATTGCTTGAAACACATAATATGCATGTAATCGAGGAAAGAGACCATTGCATGTTATATGCTATATTGAGAACAGAAATCGAATTCTTCAAATCTTCTTGAAATAACAACTATTCAGGAAGTGCAAAATAAAAGAACAAACTAGATTATGACTAGTGGAAGTACCTGGCAAAGTAACCACATGCATAGGTCAATGCCACCTAAGCTCACTAAGCTAGATGTTCTTATAGAAATTAGTCAAGAAGGGAAGGTACATTTTTGGGAAACACAAATTAGAGCGACCAGGGAAACTCCATACACTGCCTTAGAACATACACTACGTGATAAGCAAGCACACAGAAACAGAGACCAAGACATCAAATATTCTCAAAAGGAAGTCCTACGTCAACTTGGCAAGCGAAAATCAGAATAAAACCTGCATTAAGTACAAAAAAGAATGCAACAGACAGCAGCTCAAGTACCTAAGAAGTAGTTTAAAGTTTCAATAACCCAATTTTTTCCCCCTTTATGAGAAGCAAAATGAGATGCAATAAAGTCAAAACCTTTATGAAAAACCACCCTGCTGGGACATATTAGTTTGGTTTTCGAATAGTTGAAGATTAGAACATTGCTGTTCACCATCCCATTGCATTGGAAGTTTTATTGAAAGCCCTCAGTTACAAACAGCCGACAAAAATTTCAAACCATCAAAGAAAATTTGGTGCGACAAGCTCGACCCTCAATTACTTCTAACTGTAAACAAACAAAACCTTGCAAAATATTTCAATTGTACCATTATATGTGCATATAATTTGCAGACACCAAATATCATAACAGATAATTGTTTCCCCTCTCAGTCTCAGCTGCACGATTTCGAGACACATAACTCCACAAAAATGAATTCAAAAAGTTCTAAGGGAAAATAGAATAACCTGCTATTGATGACATCGATCTCATGGAGTGTGACACAATGTACAACCTCCTTCCGCTTTTGCAACTCACCATCGGGGCATTGCACAAACTTTGTTTGAGGACCCATTGCATCGTAATCCCTAGACCGAGAGAAAGACCTCCCCAGCTTAGTAATTTTCCCTGATGCCTTATCAATCGCAATTACATCGCCGCTCTGCACCTTTTCCTTTCCTAAAGCTTCGATCATCTTCGCCCCCAAATCATATACCGTCTCCATATCCGTTGTTTTCAAAGTAAGCTTCCCGGTCTTCGACGCTGCCCCGGCAACCGCTGGCCTGTCTATTTGAACCTCGACGACCTCTCCTTCAATTATCTCGGTTTCTTCCTTTATTCGGACGCCGATAGCTTTACGAAAGGCCTGCATCAATGCTTCAGTTTTGGACATCTCCAGAGAAAAGAGCTCACTGCCGGCAATCATAGCGAAAGGAGTTTCAAGGCCAAGAGACTTAGCCATGCCCATGGCAATAGCAGTCTTGCCAGTACCTGGCTGACCAGCGAGGAGAAGAGCCCGACCGGAAATTTTTCCTTCTTTGATCATCTGAAGAATGACTCCAGCAGCCTTGCGAGCGGCGGTTTGGCCAACCATTCCCTCCGAGACGGCCCGTGGTTCAAGAGAGGAATCAAGACCTAGGCCGCGGATGTGGGAGTGCGCCCCAATGCGCTCAATTCGCGTTAGGTCGCGGCTCTCCGAGAGCTTCAGCTCCGCCATCGTAAGAGCCGGTGCTGGTAATTTGCTTGGTTGAAGAAGGACGGATGAACAGAGCGTTGGGAACTAGGGTTAGGGCTCAGTGTTTAGAAGACTCGAAGAAACACTTCTCTGTTGGCGTTTTGAGAGTAACTCTCTGTTAAATGACATTAAGCTTATTAACTTTATATTCGTGCCAAATATATCTTGGAATTTTGAAATTTGTCGTATTTTTAATTTTTTATTTTGTATATGGTAATTAGTAAATTTATTAATAAACACTAATTAATTATTCAGTACATGTTGTATCCCAAAATAAGAATCTGTTCAACTCTAGAGAGCTGAGCTTAAAATGTGTGGAGGTGTAATACTGTAGGTTTAAGTGTTGAAATTTTGATTCTATCACGTGATAGCCCTTGACATTTTTTATGACTATATTATCTATTTGTCTCGGGTTCCATTAGCATGTTTTATCCTCGCTCACATACTTCATAGTAAGGCATCTAACGTGCTATTGTTCAAAGTTAAGTATAATTTCTATGATTAACATTAAAAAAAAATTAAAAATCCATCAATGATATTTTCATGATCATTTCAAAACCTTGGTTTTGGTTAATTTATACTACGGAAGATGTCACAAAATATTTAATCTTTTAAGTGAGCGTTTAAAATGTTTTATCTTTAGATTAATTTTATTTCTGTTCAATTTAAATAGTGGTTATATTTATTATTATTTTAAATAAAGCGTCATGAATTGTATTAAAATATCTGTTTTTAAAGTATACACAAAATTAAATATTAAAAAAAGTAAAAATAAATATGTTGAAAGTATAAAAATTAAAATGGACAACAGAAATATAACAACGAAGCCATCATTGTAAACATTAAAAGATAAAAGAAGAGAGAATCTACCTAATTTAAGTATATTTTTCAAAAGATGCTTAAATTATATAGTTATATATAAAAATAATAATAATAAATAAATAAATAAATAAAATATTTATAAATAAAAAAAGTATAAAATAATTAATATATCCACCCACAACAACAACCGACCGAAATTTAGTGCATATATACACATAAAATGAATCAATTAAACTATGATTAATTATGATAATGTATATATTAAATTTATTTTTAGTAAAAACTAGAATTTTATGACTAATTATAAAATAAATATAATTATTTTTTGTGTTTTACCCAAATGCAAAAAATGGATAGAATGATTGTTTCGAAACCATTTTTTAAATTCAACCAAAAAATAAAAACAAATATGTAATGGGTTGACTTTGATTTACAAAAATAGTCAGTTGGGTTCGAAAAATAAAAATCAAACAATTGAACTTCGATTCCGGGGAAATAGTCAATTTTAGTGAATTTTAATTTTTTTTTATAGCAATATTTGATATATAATAATAAATAAATGCAGCAGTCCTTGAATTAGGATTGCGTATTTTCCCATTCATAAGAAATACTAAATTATTGTCAACCTTTTCGTTTACACGAAAGAATAATTCAATCCCCTTTTTCTTATAATTAATTTGATCCCCCATTTCATCATCTTTAATAACGATATTAATAATAACAGTAAAAATAAGCATGATAAAATTGCCAAATTTACTTTTAATATAATTTGAATTACAAGTCTAATTCTTTAGTAGTTAGTAGACCCATTAACATTAAAAAATATAATATATTTTTTAAAAAAATTAACTTTACAATATTGACATTTAAAAATTATATATTTATTTATTTTATCTTATCTTATTATTTGTATCCATATAATCACGAATATATAGGTTGATGTTTTTATAAGTGAGCTTTTATTTTATTATAAATTTATTTTTAAAAAATTAAATTTATTGATAAAAAAAACTACCTATACAATCGGAAATAATCGGCCGGCACGTCTCAATTTCAACCCTTCGGCTTTCCATCTGTGCCCTTCAACGCACAAGAGATTCCGTTCTCCTTGCGACTTTGATCATTGGACATTATAAAATGAGAGAGAAAGAAGGCATACATTTTTTTAAATATTTGAAATTAATAACTATTTTCCTAATAAAAAATATTTTTAATCTATTTTTTCGAAAGATTTTTGAAATTCTATTAATGTTTAGTTGATAACTAAAGAAGAAATGATGTGACGGGTCGAAGATGAATTATACTAATTTAATATTATTGTTTTAATTAGGAGACATTTTTTTTTTTTCATCGTCTTCTCCAACTTTCTTAAGATGAACCATTTACGATAGTCGTTGTTATAGGGCCGCTTAGTAAAGAACATTTTTTTTATCTAATGACATGTGAGGACAACAAAAAAGATAATAGTCGGAGATTGAAGAACGTCGTTACAAAGAAATATTAAATTAATATAATTTGTCATAACTTTATCGGCTATATTACGAAAATTTAAGGTATAAAAGTGTTTGTTTGTTTCCAACTTTTTAAGACACCAAATTCACATACTTTGAGACCATTATAGCACTAAAAGTGGCATTTTGCAAAAAAAAAGAAATAATAATAATTCATAATACGGAAATTAATCGACCAAGAATTTCAATACACCCGTCTTCTTCTACGAACAGCATAGCTTCTGCTTCTGGGGTACGCATCAGTATTACATACCTTGAAATCCTCTTCAAATTCACAAGTTTTCTCTTCGTCAATTCTCCCAATCCCCACGCTCTGGCTCCTCGGCACGTTATTCGGTTCCGCCATCGGCGATTTCCTCGCCGCTTGGATTTGGAAATCGGGTTCCACATTCTTGCTCAAGCTTCGAGTGGAGGCGGCCCTCAGAAGCTCCCTGAAGTCATCACTACCGTGGCTGGAGACGGTGGACCCCACGCTGTAACTCTTGGGGAGAGTGGTGGGCACCTGACTGGTCGGCCCGGTCAGCGCCATCCCATAATCCAGGTGGTTCGAGCAATCCGTCAGGCTCCTAACGTAGAAATCTCGGACCTTCGACAGCAGCCGGCTGGAGGCTTTTATCAGTTGGCTCAACTTGTTTTCTTTGTTGCTCTTCTTCATTTGATGGCCGTTTTTTATCTCCATTATTGCTTAGTTTTCTTGTCACTCGTCGCCGTGGATGTCTGAAAATCTGAACTCGCCAGCGAGTGGGAATCGGATGAAGTTTGAATTGGGAATGATCGAGCGTTGGGTGTATGTGTATATATAGATGGAATTTGGTCAAAGACCGTGGGGAGAGTTTTGGGCGAGAGGATATATCTTTTATTTAATTAATATATATACACACATCTCTAATTTGTGTTTTTGTGTACGGCAGGGAGTTGAAATGAAGACCTCGTCAAAACCCAAAGCCAGTGGGAGGCTAATTTAAAATGGATATATATAAAAGCCACTGTTTTTCTTGGGTTGAAATGTTCAAAATTCAAAGCCAAGTGTGTATTAGTTAAATAAAATGGGTTATGATTAAGTGAATTTATCACTAATTTTCTAAATATATTTTCCAGTCTGGCAGTGTTATATTTAATCATGTTGCAGGCCTTCAATGTATAATAATTAGGAATAATCAAAGCAATGAATTAGAGCAACCTGATTTGCTCCAGGAGTATGCACGAAGTGAATCTTTAACTATAAACTTTTAATTTTACTACATTAAATTTTAAAATATAAATAACTGTAACAATAAATGGTCAACAATAAGATATATATCTTATTGTTGCGTTTAAATTATATTAAGAGAATAAAATTTAAATGATAATTAAAAAAACCATAAAAACGGCTCTTGAACAAGCAATGAAGTTTGAAACGGAGACCAGATGGAGTATGATGAAATAACTAAACAAGAATAATTTAATTCCAAAACGAGACGCTCCATTTAATCATTTGCTTTGAAGAAAAAGTTTGACCATTTCTTGCCAACTTCAGCATTTTCCTATTATTATTTTTTTAAAAATGATGAGGGAGAGCTTTATGGATATTATTAAAGAATCATAAATATGATTTCCTATAGAAATAAAAATTAATATTTCATTTTCTTTGTATTTCTTACATGTGTTAAAGCCTTCTCCAGCAGCACCTTCGTAAATTATCCTTGTTTTTTCATTTTAATTCGTTGAATTTTGCTCAATCGTTGTGAAACCCACGTAGATTAATGCTTTGTCAGAGGGCCCATCTCGGAATTATTCGATATATTTAATAGTAATTTGAAGTCAAACTAATGGGTTTGACTTTTTTTGTTTTGTTTTGTTTTAATGTGTGTGTTTTTTGCGCCCATATCCCCCGCCTACGTTGGATGACAATTTGGAAAAAAAAAAAAGGCGAGATCTTTGAATCTCTGAGTCTGTTTTGTTACTCAACTGCCCCTGTTTTTGGGGCGTTTCAAAATGTTTATATAAATGCCATTTTTTTTGTCTGTTTGCTCATTATCTCGGTTGAATTTTGATAAAAAGTGATTGTTGATAGTTTTGGAATGGGTGTGGAGGCCTTTTGTGCTTATACTTCCTCATCTTCTTCTTCCTCCTCGTGCTTTTTGGCTCAGAAAAGGGACCAATCTAGTTATTCCAATAATAATCTTCACGGTGTTCGAAAGCCGATGGCGAAGCCATGGAAGAAGCCGGCGATTGCGCCACTGCCACCGACTCGGCCGAGGGTCTACAAAGTGGACCCACTTAACTTCCGGAATTTGGTTCAGAAACTCACCGGTTTGGCTGAGCTTCGATCTCCACGCCTCCAAAAGATGGCGCCACCACCGCTTGATATCGCCCGCTGTCCAGTCTCGAACGTCGCCGTCGTGGAAGCCTCCACGCTTCAGCCTTTGCCTGTGAGGCTGGACGAGGCGGTGGACGGTGGGAGCTTTCTGGAGCTCAACTTGTCGCCCTTCAACAAAAATTGGTGCTCTTTCCCTGCTTTGAGCCCCGAAAGTCTTGCCATTTTGGATGCAATTTAGATTTATTGATGATATTTTTTAGTTTGTTTTTATGTGATTAAAGTCCCAGACTTATTAATGTAACCAAAGGAACAAACATGTGGAGATCGTGGGTAGGTTGTGCAGGTTGGTTTTGAATTTACATTTAATGACCAAATCGAATTCAAGCTTGCAATATGAACTAAAATATATATACTTTGACACTCGAGCTAATTTTGAGCATGTGAACGATTTAATATAATAGATATGCATTCCAGAAGAGAGATTATTGATTTGGGTTGGAAAGAGAGGCTTTCAAATTGCAAAGCCCAATTAGGGCCATGTGTTAGGCCCAGGCTCTGGTTTTGTTCAGTCTACTTTGCTAGTTAAATGACAAAATGGGTGGGTTTGGATGAAAGAAGAAACTGAACACCCAGAACTAGAAGTAATCTCCAATTGAGGAAACTCCTTCACTTCCCACTCTGCAAGCTACGATCGTTTTCACTCCGGAGCCTTCAGCTTCTGCATTGGTATACACCATGTCCTGGCTGGCCAGATCCATTGCAAATTCATTGAAGCTCGAAGATGATGATGAAGAAGACGAAGAGAATGCCGGTGGCAACCTTAAATCACCGCTCAAATCTGATTCCGTATCTAACCAGTACCATCAGACAGATTCTCCTTCGCCGTCGCCGTCGCCGTCGTCATCTTCAACTCCCACTGCCAGAGGCGTCAAAGAGGATTTGTCCGAGCTGAAAAATACCCTAACCCGCCAATTCTGGGGTGTCGCCTCTTTCCTCGCCCCTCCGCCTGAACATTCTGCTTCTCACTCTCACATCTCTCATCCAAATCCTAACGAACCGATTGATACGTCAACAGCCGACAATCCATCTGACCCTAGATTGTCTGAAGAAGATCTAATTGCCGGAATTCGCAGTGATTTCGCGGAATTCAGCGGGAAGTTTAAGACCGGGATCTCGAAGCTGTCGAACACCAAGACCGTATCGGAGATCACCAAGATTGCTTCCAATTTCCTTCAGTTTGGATCGGAGGATTCTTTGGAGAATTATGATGTGGGAAGTGCGGTTGGTGTAACAGAGGAAGTCCTGATATTTGTGAGGAATATCGTCCTGCATCCTGAGACCTGGTTGGACTTTCCTCTTCCTTATGATGACGATTCTGACGGTAGCTCTCGCTTTCTATCTGATAGTTTCTCCATTGCACAAATTGAATATTTCTATTTTCCTGGATACAAACCTTCGACGCGCAGCATGGTATTATGTCAATATTCTTAGTAAGTTAATCGAAATTTTGAGCGATCACAGATGTGCTTCTGACCGAATATCTCGAGCTTCTTTTATTCTTTTTTACAGCAATTATACTTCCCGCTAATCTTTTTAGCTACCTCACTCTTTCATGTGTAGATGTATTAATCAGCAGACCGACATCAATTTTAGACTAACTAATTTTTTTTCATTCGATAACTCGTTTATAGATCTTGAGTTATCTGATGCCCAGCAAGAACATGCTTTAGCTGTTGAGCATCTTGTTCCAAGATTGGCTGCTTTGAGGATTGAGCTTTGTCCTCACTACATGAGTGAAGATTGCTTTTGGAAGATCTACTTTGTGCTCTTGCATACTAGACTTAGCAAGCATGATGCTGAAATTCTGTCAACACCCCAAGTAAGTTGGGCGCTTTCTTATTAAATACGTTACTTTAAAGTTGCGTTGGGCCTTGCACTATTCCTGTGTATGCCACTTAATTAGCTGAGTAGATGTACTTATTCCATATTCTATTTTAAGGGATCAAAATTTTGGATGTTTGTTACATAGAAAAACAATTTTTTTTTTAGCTTTGGTATAAGATATTTGTCAATCGTATGTGTGTCTGTATACACTACTAGCTTTCATTGAGGGAAAAAAAAAAAGAGAGGAGAAACAAAAAGGGGAATGCCTAAGACAATAAGAGTCAGAAGATAACCACCACCTTAACCTAACTATAACACCTTATGGAAAAGGGTTATAGATAGTTACGTGATTGGGAGGGGAGGGAATATTTTGTGCATGAGATCTGTATGGCCCTCTAGGTAATTCGGTTATTACTTTATATAGTTTGAGTAGGTGAGGTAGAGGAAAAAGACTGTCATCTTTTGGTAGAGACTCGAGCCTCTTGAATGGCATGGGACATTTTTCTTCTCTCTTTTATTTAATGTTCTTCTGGATTAGTAAACTTTGGTTCCCTTAAAGTATTCTTTTGACATCTTTGGTTATAGATCCCCAAAAGGAGATATTGATCCTTGCCAAGGCCCAATGAAGTAATGAGTAATGCTCATTATTTTCTGAACATGTAGTTGGGGGATGATTTCTAGTTTAATATGGTAGACAGGGATGATATGGAAAGTTTGAGTTCTGGAGTATAATGGTAACATGGAAATTTCTGTTAGTGAATGCACAATAACCCTGAAGTACCAGTCACCTGCATGTATGAGATGAAATGCAAACCAAGAATCTCTCCAACCTATCGTTTTTCTGTGTAAATTAAGTGGGTGGGAGATGGACCTACAAATTCAGATAGGGTTGTTGGACAGGGACTTCGAGGAAGCATCATTACTCTAATTTGGATAGAGTGTCCTTTTTAAGTGTGTTTGACAAGACATGCTCTATATGCTTGATTTACTGGGATTAGTCATGGTCAGTTAATTGAGAACATGTTGGAGATGTGTACGGGATAACTTATGGTCACATTTAATTGAGAAAATGAATTTTAGCTCTACCAAGTTTCATCAAGTCTAAGAGAGTTGACAGTTTACATCGATGAATTAACCAAATACATAAATAAAACTCAATATAATGACATAAATACATAACCGAGCATGTGGATGATTCCTCTTTCCTGTAATTTCAAAATTGTTTCCTTTTCCAAATAGTTTCCTAAACATGCAACAAAATCCTTAACGCAAACAAAAATTACTCCTGAAGTGATATGTGGCTGGGCCATGTATATGCTTAATAACCTGGCAACTAGGCTCATCATAGACGGAATCTGACAGAGAGGTTAGGGAGAAGGAACCCGCCGCCACCTTGGAACATAAGTTTGCCCTCCATCCAGAGAGAACTAACCAATATGATGCAGACTCTTAATGGATCTATTCAATGCTTTATCTATCACTTGAAGCTTGTGTTTGTGTTTATCTCGTCATCCAAGAGACTGCCTCCTAATTTTGCTGATTTTTCTCAGTTGAAAGACGAAACTGATGGCCATGCTGCTGAAATGTTTGCTTTGTTTGTAGTTTTATTTCCTTATTTGGAAGCATCAGTCTGTCAATTGTTGGTTTGGGTATCATTCAAGTAATATTTTCCAAATATCCATCAGAGCTTTCTGGAATAATCTTAAGTTGCGGTTCCCTACCCTGCATAACTAATTTTCTGAAACTTGTTTGACCATATTTGTAGATACTAGAAGCCAGAGCACAATTTCATGAATTACAACAACGATCCAAGGGACAGATGGAGCCTCAGATATCTAGAAATATCTCTACTAGCTCAAAAGAATCTTCTGATTCATCCAATGAGGAGCTTCTCTCTGTTCCACCAAGAGATCAATCTGAATCACTGAAATCCCATGACAGTGCAGCTCCTTCCTCAATGGTTACTGTTGTGGAGACCGATAAGCATCCAATTAAGAACGTGGAAATTCAAGTTGTAGATAAGCCTGTCATTGAGGAAATATCCTTGCAAACCGGTGTTGAACATTCCCACTCTGGTCCTTCCCAGGTTTTTGATGACATATACGTGGATGATGGAGATGATTGGTTGAAAGAGGAAACTCTTGAGATTGATGGTGATGGTGAAACTAACATTCCTGCTGGGAATGACGAGGATGTATCATTTAGTGATCTTGAGGACGATGACCAGGAGGTGACGGCATATCATAAGAAGGGTACATCAGGCTCCGACTCTTCAACTAAAGATTCCCGAGATTGGGTTCAGCTTAGCCGGACTTCTGATTCAGACAAGGACACCAACACCATAGAGACTAAGCATGTCGGATCGGGGCAGGTAGTCACCCGCAAGGAATCAAGTGACTGGCTTAATGTCGATGACATTGATTCGATGTGACAACTCCGTAAAACTCTTCAATCTGCTTATTTTCATAGAATTTTATCCCTTCAACAATGTATATCATGTGTTTTCTCGATATGAAGCATGCATTTGGAAACTTTGTTATAAGATCACTGTATATAGGAAAAAAAAAAACTTGTAAAACTCAAATTCATTTACATGCAAATAATGGATGGCTTCGTCGTAATTTCTATCATTTTTTGTTTATAATTTGTGGAGCTCATTTATAAGACCGTTGTTGTACTGTTGTGATATATATGCGTCGATTGTTTTCCATTTTGCAAATATCATTGAAATAAGGACCGTATGCTATCTACTGAAACAGATTATTCACAACTAATCTATCTTTATTGCCACTAGGACCCCCTCCCTTATGATTTACAAGACGTACATCCAACATTAAGATCCCCTCCCCCTATGATTTAATAGAGCCAAAGTTACTCGAAAGGCGTTCAAGTTGAGACCACAACAAGTTGCCTAATGAAAATTTTGGCTTATCTTCAACTCTGGTAACTTTGGTCCCCTGATCTACTCTTGAAGAGGAGGTTTGATCATCCCGATTTGAAGGCCTTTGAACTATGGCAACTGATCCTCCAATCTCCTTGAGCACCAACTCCAACATCTGTGGATCCACGTCCACATCATGTCTCGACGCATCTGTGACATAAATGGACCCAACAGCTCTCTCGCCATTGGTTCCAACATCGATGGCTGAAATCGACAAGCCGTTCTCACGGAATACCCGCGTGATGTCTGATAATAATCCCACTCGGTTTAAAGCGCAGAGTTCCAGCCTCAATCCCTGTAAAGTAGAAGTCCATTTTGTTAATGATAAATGGAAAAGTTAAAGGAGCTAACTTTAAGATGATGATACATACATGTGAAACCCTTCTCTCTATGGCTGCAACAAGACCCTGTAAAACCCTACTCTTTTCACTCTCTGAATCTAAGATGCAGCCACCTTTATGTCGAATAAAATACTCCTGCCATGTTAAACACAAAAGACAAGGCTGCGTCAGCGCCACTAGACACACAACTTGACAAATTTTGGACCAAAACAAAAGCCAACTTGGACAGGAAATGGCACATGAATTTGCAAAAAACAAATGGGTACCTGATCAGCTATAGTCCCATTCGAACTCACTGCAGCATGAAACACCACGTACTGCAATTCGGTAAGAGCACAAATCGTATCAAACAACAGCTTCGGACGGTCCCTACTCTTGATATTGATAATTGAATATCCCTTGTCCTTGCAGCTCTCTATCCTTACATGCGTTCGAGTGCAACCCTTTTTACATATTTCACTATCATCGCGACAACGACACAGCTTGTAATCGCCGTTGGCATACATCAACTGATGGAGCCGCCGCTCGGTGTGGGTCCGTCCGGCCGATGGAGCAGTCAGCCTCACGTTGCTTGTTTCTCCCTCTCCATTATGGGCGTCAACCACGTTCTCAAGTTGCTCCTGCACATGGGCCAGCCGCATTGGATCCTTTATGGATCCACCATTCAAACCTTCTTCCATATAGATAATGGAGGCTGCACTTTTGTGGTGGGTCCATGCCACAGCAGCGGTGACGTTGCACCCCAACTCAACCAGCACCGCGAATATCTCCGACAACAAACCTGGCCTATCAGTTCCGGTGATTTCCGCCGCCGTGTGCTCTGATGACAACCCCTTCTTCCCCATATTGCACATTCTTGCCGTTCTTGACGACCCTTCTCTCCTA
Source organism: Cucurbita maxima (assembly GCF_002738345.1). Taxonomy (NCBI): domain Eukaryota; kingdom Viridiplantae; phylum Streptophyta; class Magnoliopsida; order Cucurbitales; family Cucurbitaceae; genus Cucurbita; species Cucurbita maxima. Next base: position 2,848,511 of record NW_019272020.1, read on the forward strand.
CTAGCACACAATGCCTGTAATTGCGTAATAGTTTGAGTACACATTAGAGGAAAGTTCATGAGGTCAAAGAAGCACCATACGTATGTACATAAACAGAGACCTGCTGAATGTAATGGATGAGACCTTCATCGGTGAGTTTATTCCCAAACTGATCTGTCACGTGGAAAACTGCAGCACCATACGTATGCACATAAACAACCATTACAAATCAGCTTCCATTATAACCACTAAACTCTGTACAAAAAGATATCACAATTTGGAAATTTCGAGTCTCCTTCCTCGAAGATATTAACAATAGTATAAGAGAGGTTCTTATCCGACAAGTCAGATTCCATTCATCTTGAACATGATTTTCTTAAACATAATTTAAACACCCAATTAAAACTTAAACAAGTATGATATGGGTGGGAACGGACCGTCCATGAACCATCCACCGTCGGAAGAAATGTAAGACTTGGAAATAACAAGGTCGAGATCCGTCAAAACCTGCACCATCTCAAGTAGAATTCCATGTTTGTTTGCACTGTCAACCTGTCAAATAAAAATCAATACTCTCATCAACAAAAAAATCATGAAATTGAAAGCATAAAGTTTGAAGATAGGGACGGAACCTTGAGAAGGGTGCAATCCGGAAAGGTGTCATTGTCTATGCAAACTCTGCAAAATGGAAAAAAACCCCAATCCCAAGAGGAATTAAACCAAAAAGAATGAATAAAGCTGAAAACTTGATGTATATATTGTTGTTTAGAAACAAACCTGGGAGGGTAAATTCTTTCAATTAGTAATTCCAACTGGGGATCCACGCAATAAGGTTGATACACAGTTTCCATCATATATCTTTTCTTTCTTTTTCAATGAAAACCGAATGAACAGAACAAGGAAGAAGAAGAAGATGGGATTGTTGACTGCTATGATAAGAAAACAGAATTAACCTACTCTCTGTTTTGTATAATTAAAATGAACTCTCTCTTCTTTTTGTCCCTGTCTATATATATATCTGTATGTGTGTGTGTGTATAAAAGATAGATGCATTGGGCGACACGTCATGGTTTATGGTTTTGGTTTTGAGTTTGTTTGATAAGGTGAGAAAGAAGATTGAAAACGTGAAGAAGTACTTTAAACGGCGGGTTGCCACGTCGGCTAACGCGTGGCGGAAGTAGGTGGTTTCCATGGTGTCCAATTGCGGCGGCTGCCCATACGAAAACGTCACCACCACCTGTTCATCACGGAAAAGAAAAACGAAAATGAAAAAAGGGGAAGAAAGAGAGAGAGAGAGAGGGTGTGAGTTGTTTTGTGCATTGCAAGTGGGGATCCATCTTGAATCTTGTTTTTTCTGTTCTTTGAATCCGGAGTTGGCTTCCAGGCTAAGCTATCCGACGGCTGGAAAGTAAAGCACGTCATTCGGGGTTTTGAATTTGGATGAATCTGAATCCAAATCCAAATAATTGGAAGCTGGTGCTGGTGCTGGTGCTGGTGCTGGCGTGGTTTTATCGGATCTGCCCTTCGTTCTTACCAATCTGTGTCTGTCTCTACGCTTCGCCGCCTCTTCAAGATTGGAAATTTGGAGGTCAAACTCCATCATCCATCTAAACAATATTTTTAAATACCTTTCCATTTCAAACCAAAAACAAACCTCGTTAATACTTTTATAAACGTTAAATTAAATCATAGACAAGCTATGAGGTGTTGGTAGATAAACAAATTTTAAAATAAAATTATTTTACAGAAATTGAAGGTACCCGTGGAACTCATGTATTTTTGAAATACTATTAAAAATTTGAAAGTATTATTAAATATATTTTTTAGACTTTAAAAACACTTCTTGAAGTGGGCATTATTTATAGCGTTTTCTGGGCCTTGGGTGGGCTTCAGGCCCAATCCTTCCGATTTGGACATTTTTGTAAGGAGCATCTTCCTTTCACCATAAAAAGTAAAAATAAAAAAATAAAAAAAGAAATCGGTGGTAAAGATAAAACAAAGAGTTCCCATAATAATAATAATAATAATAATAGGTATAATAATGGCGGTATTATTTAATTTGAATAAATGAAAAGAAGTAGATGTCATAAAAACGAAATGTCAGAAGAGAAGGATCGAGTAAATAGTCGTAGTAGTAGAAGATAAGTCGCGATCTGAGGCCCACTAGGCTTGGCCCATCGCCACCCAAGCCCATACTTCCACGTGGCACCATACTGCCATAATTAATATCCATAACGAAGGAATCCCTCTTTTTTCCTCATAGGGAAGGGCGGTGCTCGCCCACTTCGCTCCTCTCTCTAAATGTAACTGCATTCTCTGTCCTCCTTTTTTGTTTTTGCCTCTTTGCTGATATTATCCATTACCAGGTCAACTTGTCACGTCACACGGCCACCTCTACACTTCTGGATATGTTTTCTTTTCTTCGTAGTCTTAAGCTTAACGCCTTCTTTGGCCTCTCCCAATTCTGCTCTGTTTCTTCATCCACTCCCTTCTTCCCTTCCTGACACAACCTGCCACTCCAATGGATTGAATTGGGGATTTTTTTTTTTTTTTTGGGGGGGGGGTTCCCCCGTAATATACGACGAGGGATATGGATGAGAATTTGAAAGCTGTTCGTAGGAGTAATTGGATGTTTGTAATGGCGGCTCTTGGATTTACCGGCTACACTGCTTACAGACTCTATCACTTCCCTTCAATTGCTCGAAAGAGGGCTAAGATTTCCAGATTCTTTGCGGCGCTGTCTTCTGCCGCTGCTGCATTTTCTGATTCCGCCCACTGTGTCGCCACTATTTCTAAGGATTTTAAGGAGTTTATTCATTCTGATAATGATGAACTCCCCCATAGTTTGAACCAAATCTCTAAACTCGCCCGATCTGATGAGATCTCCACTTCCCTCACGCGTCTCTCTCAGGCGCTAACTTTGGGGGTTTTGCGAGGTTACGATCAGTACTCCCGGCAGAAAGGCGGCGGTGAGGAGAAAACGAGTGATTTTACTGACAAAATTATGACGAAGCTGTGCAGTGAATCTGGGTCTGGATTCGTTTCTGTGGTGGTTGGGAGTTTCGCTCGGAATTTGGTGATGGGGCTATTCTCTATAGATGAGACGAGTAAATGGAGGAGTAGTTTGGAGGATCGTTTGGGGAGATGGCTGGGGGTGGCATGCGATGAGAAATGCAGGGAATTAATCGGCGAGTTAATTCGAATATTCGTGAGCTCGGCGGTCTCGGTTTATCTGGAGAAGACGATGGAAATCAACAGTTTCGATAGAATATTCTCGGGACTCACAAACCCGAAACACGAAAGGGAAATGAGGGAGTTGTTGGTCTCCCTTTCCAACGGCGCAGTGAAGACTCTAATCAGAACCTCCCACCAAGTGCTGTCGGGGCAGGGGAACTGGGCCATGGAAGCAGGCCCAGCAGCAGCAGCAGCAGCAGCAGGGAAAAAGGTGGAAGAGTTCGAGGACAAGGAATTGGGCGTGAAGCCCAGAAGCCAGCTTGGGAAACGGCCCAGAAATGGAGGGTGGGCATCCAGCTTGGGAGTGGCGAAGAACAGGAAAGTGATAGTGAACTTGACGGGGAGAATGACGTTTGAAATGGTGAGGTCGTTCTTCGAGGTGTTGTTGGAGAAAATATACGAAGGAATGAAGCGATGTGTGGACATAGTGAATGAAGAAGTGATGGAGAGAGGACTGGAGATGGTGAGGTACGTAGCCGCAAAAACCTCTGTAATTGCCACCATTTGTCTTTCCTTGTGCTTCAACGTTCTTGACAACACCTCCTGGTTCTTGCTCGCATTTTAGTTTTTTTCTTTTTTTGCCTGAAATTCCAGGAAAATGTTTTATCTCTGGGGATGCCTTTTCATTTCTCGAATTATCTGTACATAGTGTTCAATTATGCAACTTCCATTGTCGGATTGGATTTAAGTGTATTTTTAACACTCAAGTTCCCAACTTGAAGTTTATATATGTTTTCAATCCTTTTTCACATTTACCTTTAATTTTGTTTTTGTTCTTCTTATTACTGTAAATTAACATCTTCATCCCATTCCATAATGAAATATATTATACTCAACTCTCCAACGCTATTATTGATCAAATGTTTTATTAAACCGTGCCAAAATCAGATTAAAATAATAAAATTGATTTGGAAGAGTCTGAGTTACAAATTCCAATATAAGTATTCCCAAAGTAGATATTAGGCCGAAATTGACCATGTTGAGAGCTGACAAAGGATTGTATTAAATTCTTATTTAGTACTTCAAAACCATCTTTTCCAACGTACTTTGTGTACGAACCGACATGCATTAAATTAGTAGGTCAATGTAACCGATGATTTCAAGAAACCATGTAATAACCAATTCCCAATTTGATCAAATCTAACCATCTTTTCCAAAGTACCTTTGTCTTTATTTAATGTTTATTTTGTTCTATTATGAAAGACTTGGGTGGAAGCATCTATTGTTAAGTTATATCATAGAGGGAAGAAGATACAAAATAATGAACATAGTAGCATTCATTTTTTTAGCCGGAAAGTCAACATTTTATTTTGGAATTTTGACTGGTACTATTTTGAAAATTCTAATCTAAAATTTTAATGTCATTGAAGTCGTGCAAAATTTAAAACATATTATAAGCGGAGATTATCATTTAAAACATATTTTGAAGCGATGTTCTATGCTTTTAAATGTTGACAAGAATATTGGAAACTTTCAATTGTCTAATAATTCACACCACTAAAATTAAACTATGTGACGTCTCAATCAAATGATTTTGAATATATTTCTATATTTGAAACGATTTGAAATGTAAACGCCTAAGAAAAAGGTACAATGAAGCTTTATGAATCAAAGTACTATTAGCCGTTTTGGTCAGTCACAAAGCGTTAAATAGTAGTCAAAATAGGCCCCCTAGTTGCCTTTCCTTCTACCCCATGTTTCATAGCTGCGCGTGGGAGGCACCACCGGGCGGCCACTTTGATCCACATATGCACTTTGAATTTGGATATGTAACGCATAAAGTTGAAGCGCGTACCCAAGGGACTATTTACTTTATGTCGTCGAGGGGCCTTCATGTTGTTGGTGTCCAACGCTAGTAATTGGTTACAAGAGGGCTAAATCTAGCATGTTGCTTCCAACCAATGGAGCTGAATATCTATCCAACTTTAAAAACATGTGGTTTATTTTTATTTGTAATACCCCACCGATTCAATTTGTTGTGAAGTGTGCAGAAAAGTCAGATGCTCATGTTCAGAATCATAATCAATTTCATTAATTTGTCCTGTCTGGGATCATCTAAAAATGCTCTGTTTTTTTCTTTCATTGAGACCCAGTGAAGCTAATTCAATAGATATATAAGTGGCATGAATGGAAGTTTGTAGATACATAAAAGGAAGAAATTAGAATGAAAAGGTGTTGAAATTACGGGGTATGCTTTTGAGTATAGACGTAATCTAAGTGAGCAGCTAGAGTTCGTCTGATCAAACACTCTTCTTCGCTTACTCCACTGCACTTCTCATCCATATTCTCGCTATCAGTTTGGTTCTCATCCAATCCCTACAAAACCCAAATAAACAACCATCTCAATATCAACAAGATGTACAAATGAATACAATTTAGTTGGAGAAAAATATGACCCAACACTTTGTTCTTACTCTTGGTAGAACAATAACACTGAAGCGAATAGATTACGATAACAAACCTGAGTGGGCAGTGATGCAAAGACGGGAGCAGGGCGGGCAGCATGAGCTGGTGGTAGCCTGTTGCAGAGGAGGAGGAGGAGGAGAAAGATAAGGCAGCGGAAAGAGAAGAATTTAGAAGGCATTAGTGGATTTGAAAGTAAGGAAAGGGTTGGAAATTAAAGGATAAAGAGAAAGTAATGAAAGAAATGGTATATAAAAGAAATCAAAGAAGAATCGGACATGCGTGTGAACCTGAGAAGCTGCTGCTTCGACTTTGTATAAGCAGCCCAAGATGGTCGACCATAAATATAAAAGGAATAAATTTACGATACACAAGCGCAATTACATGTGTTTGCATTTACCGACTCTCGCGTAAATAAAATCTACTCCTATATATATATATATGTTTTTTTAATTAAAGGAGGCTAAGATGAAGATCATGAAACATTACATGGTGAGGCATTGCTATAATTATTTTAACAATTTTATCATGAACATATACGTGTATATGATATTGTTTTGAAATATTTTAAAAGACTTGCATTTCTTAATTAAGTCATATACAACGCGGTCACTTTATTATAATAAGAAAAATAAGGTCGGTTACATATTCCTATGGTAATTAATTATAGGTTATAAGTTTAATCTAAACGTTGTATATACCAACATGCGCATATTTTAAGGTATATCGATCCGTGAGGCGTGGTTTAGATCATGATGACATAAGAAATTAAGCATTGAAAACAAAGGAGCGACGGCACTGTGATGGAATTTGTAACATTCCACAAACGAATGTTCACACACGTAAAACAACCAAATTTCCTTCTTTGACCAATCAAACAAGAACATTCATCTCTCTTTTTCCAAAACAAATCTCAGAACGAACACGAACACAATTAAAGGCGTGTGAATGATTAATGATGTTTTTTTTCCACGTTCTGTGCGAGATTCTTTTAGCAGAAAAATATTTATAATATTTATACAATATTATAAATTCATTAATATTTTTGAAAATCTTCCACCAGGTCCAAATAAAATAGCCTGTTTTGTGTTTGGATCACATACTCAAATCCAAAATCCAAAATGTATTGGGTTTTACGATGGGCTTTAACAACATAGCATATAAGTTAGTGACTACAAGACAAAATACTAAATTTAAATAATGGATTTCAAAAATAACTACACGAAATTCCTCTGGTAAAAATAACCCAAAAAAGTATTTTTTTTTATTATTATTATTTTTAAAAAAGAATAAAAAAAATGATAGACAAAAATACCTCCACTACAAATATTTTTGAAATAATTATATAACATTAATAAATGTGAATGACAGATCCAAAGTTTGGATTAATAAAGGAGTTATTCATACTTTAATTAATCCATACTTCAATGCCACTCTGTTCATATTTTCCAAACGCGGTTTCTTAATAAACCCTACTTTATATTTTAATATCAAATATTTTCTTTGTATACATAAGTTTTATTAACATAATTAAACTTTGGTTAAATTAATTTCATTTCAGAAAACAAAAACTAATTTTTCCAATCCAATCTAATTTACTTAATTAAGTGAGTTAACTATGAAGATCCAATAATCAAAACCCTAATTAGTGGTTCAAATAAACTATTTGTACATCTGTTGAAGGTACAATGATAATAAGCTCATCCGCTCATCTAACCTAGGGTATAAAGCATGGTTTTGATATTGAATAAAGTGTCGTGTAACCAATACCATTGTGTCCACTAATTAATGTTGAAAGGGTAAAAAGGAAAGAAAAAGTAAAATCCAACAAAATCTTAGCCCTTCGTGGGTGGAATTGGAGGGGAAAAAAAGTTAAAGGAGCATGTGAAAAGCAAGACAAGGGTACAAAGGAACAGTGAAAATTTTATGTATTAATGTGGTTAATATAACGATGGGTTGATTAGAAAAGATGATTAGTTATTTAGCTTTAACCTTTTAATTAGATAACAAGATAGAAGTAAGATACGTAATGATATTTATAGAAAAACATCATGTGATATTAGAGTTGATTAAGGTTTGTGTTATATTACACCAAACATAAACTAAAGGAGGGATGCTTTAGCTGCTCTTAAAAGTTGCATTTAACTAAATTAAGTTAAAAAAACATCTTTGTGGGCAACGGATGTGTCGTTCCACATGAGGCCTACTTTGGGTGGCCTTTGCGAATTTCTTGAGATGATTGCCAAGTTTATGCTTTGCTCTCCCGACCGCTCCTTTTATAAAATTTCCAAATAACACAACGAATATTTTAAGGTTGTTGTACTCCAACTGCTGCTGCTTTGTAAAATTTTAAAATAGGAACCCTAAACCCTAAATATTTATATTTCTTTGAAAAAAAACATAATAAAAGCTTCGAAAAGTTGGTGTGTTCGTGGAGTATTAACAAGTTAACTGCCAGTTTTAGTCGAGCAGCTTTTTAAAAATTAGAGTTTTAATTTAAAATTTGTGCGTTCATATATTTATTATAATTTGGAAGTACAACTCCAAGAATCTTCTTTATGTCACACAGCCGGCCATAATATTAATAATGGGTTAGTAATTAAAATGTAACAATAAACTCTAACTTTATGCTAAATTTATTCCATAATCAACTAATAATTAATATGTGAAATGACAACTTTGCCCTTTGAGTTTGCAGCCTTTTGCATCTACGGCTTAATTGGGTGGACACCATTTGAAGTGGACGAATCCGGAGCCGTCGTAGCCGAAGTCACGAGTACGACTGAGCCTTGTGGTTTCTGGTTCTATCATTTTTTTTTTTTTTTTAATTTTCTTTTAAACGGAAAAATCTGATTTATTTATTTTATTCATACAGATGTTTAGTGTAGAATTAGATTTATTTAATAACTGGCTGTGACGTTCGCTTCGAATTAATAGTCGACACGTGTACATTGTGGAACCCACAAACTTTGTTTCTTCACCACGAAGCTAATATCACCCTTGCACCAATGCCACGGCCCCACTGGCTTATATCATCCATCTGTCCCGCCAAGAGTAAAGCGAGCTTACACACTTCCACTACCATGCCACTTAGATATCATCTTATTCAGTAATGACGTACTTACCCTCAACGTTAACCATAATTTACGGAACTATCCTCGAGAGTCTAGCGATAAATACCAGGCCCCTACGCTGCAATTCTTCCCTTTCCTCCTCCCTCTCTCCTCCTTTATCTTGTTCAGCAAATTCTTCGTCCTGTCGTCATGCGGACTACTTTCCCGACTGGTTCGCCGTACGAGTCCATGCTCGAAAACCCATTTCCGGCTGTCGACGGCACCTCGACGCCGTGGGAATGCCAAGATCACGACCACGGGTTCTTGCCGGTTGTGTTCCAGTTTCCGGAACCAGCCGCCCCAAAACCGGTGATTTCGAGTTCCAGTTTCGTAGACCGGGTGGAACCCGAAGCCATGGATCCTGACGCGTGTGAACCGGACCGGAAGTTTGAGGTGATAGACGAAAGAAAACGACGGCGGATGGAGTCGAACCGGGAGTCAGCGAGGCGGTCCCGGGCTCGAAAACAGAAGCACTTAGAAAACTTAAGAAACTTGGTGAACAAGCTGATAGTTGAAAACCGGGAGCTATCGAAGCAGTTGCGGTTCACGGTTAGTCAGTTGAACCGTGTGCGGACGGAAAACGACCATCTCCAGACCGAACACACAATTCTGCGGCAGAAACTTTTGTATAGCCGACAAGTATTAATCTTCCGGCAATTCCATCGACAATTGGCTTATGCTTCCCCCTACAGCTCCTTTGAACAGCCGCCAAATATGTCCCAATCGCAATACATCCTTAATAACAACAACAACAACAACAACCTCGTTAATTGCTAAAACAACCAGACCCTTATAAAGAAGAACCAATTTCTCAGCATCATCCTCTTTATCTCTCTTTGTAAACTAAGAAAAAAGCTGCTAGAGAAAAGAATATATATACCTATATCTATATATCTATATATATATATATGTTGGTGGGGTTTTACGCTATATTTATAGCAACTAATATTGTGTAAAAGAAGATCGGCGACTAGCTTTATTAGTAATAGCTATGCTTAATCTTTTCTTCTTTTTTTTTTTTTTAAATTTTATTTTCTCTTGCTATATAGTATTTATAGAAATAATCATTTTTCTATTTTAGCAAACCGGTACACGATCTGGTTTGAAAACTTGAGATGCATGGGCCCAACTACCATTCTTTTAATATGCTTTTAATCTTGAGGGTTACGATTGTCATTCTAAATCATATTATAATATATATGAACAGTGGAGATTCATTATATATTTGTTAAAACGATGTTAAGCCCATTTTTATGAGCTATGGGACAATTGTTACCATAATCAAATCTAATTCTCCTATGACGTCCACCACTTTCTAGAGCATGCTGTTGTCTCTTTTAATAACTTTTTATTTTGTTTCTTATTGATTTAACAAATTAGTGGGTAATCACTTTATCGTTTCATTCGATAATGAAAAGATTATTGACATAAGAAACAAATTATCATTAACCAATTTTTATGGGAAGCTTTCTCTACCCAAATACAAATACACCAATAAAACGAGATCTAATAATCATTTGATAGGTTCAATTTTTAAAGTGGAAGAATAGAAATGGTTCTTCCCCATGAATCAAATCTAATTTGTAATATTGATTTTTTAATTAAAACTGAGAAAATCAATCTAATATTTATTTTATAATAAATATTTAAAAGAGATATTGAAATACAGTTTTTATAATAATCTAATAATTATACGAATGAGGCATACCGATCATGTCGTTTTTATAATAAAAAAAAGCGAAAAAAGGTAAAGCCTATGACCCCAATTTCGATTGCAATCCAACCAAAAGTAACATGTTTAATATTATTCAAAACTTTTTTTTAGGGCCCTCACTCTTTTTTATTTATTTATTTTCCCATAAATTTCGTAGATTTTGCAAGTTAAAGGCATTCATCCAATAAGATGCATTGGATAGTCCCCGCATAGTAATGTTGCATGAACAGATCCCCAATTACATTGTTTGGTTTATTTCTATTTTTCTTTCCAACCCATCAATATTTTATTACATTAACCATAAAGTTGGGTTCTTTTTATACAGCCTGGCGACTAATAATAATTGAAATATGTGATTTTTTTATTAATTTAATTACATGTGTTTTTGGCCGGCAGAAATAGTAGTAAGATTAAATTAAATAAATGATTTGATTGAATAAATTAAAAATTTCCACGTAGCCAAGAAAACTTATTTTAAAAAGTCATTGAATACAACATTATTTTCATTTTTAGATATATTATACAATTTATCTTATTTTAAAAGGTCTGTTACTCAATTAATTACAAATGGGCCTATCTTTGCGAGAACCAGCCCGTTACAAAGATGGCCCATCAAGTACACGGAGAAATGAACAGCCCAACTTTGGCACTGGGCCTACCCGACTACTAAAACATTTAATTTAGAAGATGGTACTATTCTCTACGAGGTTGAAGGAAATTTTGATCCAATTTCACAGGAATGAATGGTCTTGCAAGAAAAACCAAACAACTTGCTCTTCTTCGAAACGGCGGCAGCTCCTTTGTTTCCTCTCTCCACAAAGCTTCCATTTTTGACACTTTTAGTGCACTCCTTGTAGGCCACCAGAAAAGGGTCGTCTTCCTTGGTGGAGGCGTTTCTAATCGAACGGGGCTGCAGCCGGTACGGCGGCGGAGGAATCTTAGAAACGACGTCGAATTCAGAGTCTTCTCTGTGGTAGGTGGACGACGGCGGGGACTGTAAGGCAAGGGCCTGGAAATCCCTGAAGCAGAATTTGGAACGGCCGGGGTTTTGCTCCCACGAGAAGGGAGGATTTCGTTGGGAAAGGAGTTTTCTGTGATTCATAATGTAATGAAACGATAACTGTGAGAAGGGGTTTTTTTTTGGGGAGGGCTCTGAGGCGATGGCTTGAGGTTTAATAAATGGGAGGCAAAGGAGAAAACAAGACGTCATTGACCATCTTCAATTCAGTGGATTTTTTGGTTTTTTTGGGGGTTTCCTCTTTTTGGGGCAATTCCTAGTTTGTTTGGATTTTGATTGGGAATTTAGTGGATTTTGATATGCTTGTAATGGGAAGTCCACGTTCATGGAGGGTGGGGGTATTAATTAAAACCTTGTCAAATGAAATAATACATTTCGTTGAGGCCAAGGACCATAAGTCGATATCAAATTAAGATAGAAAAAAATACATGGGACAATTATTCAAAGGATTAGGCTCAGAATAATTCATGGGGTGGCGGCTGTGTTCGTTGAATGTTTGAACAGAAGTTAGTTAGTGGCGGCTGGAGTTAAGCAGAAGGAAAATAAAGGCAATGAGTTTTATTGAATGACTTTTATGGGTTACATTTCCGGTGCCATGAATGTAAAACACGACTTTTATAGGTTACATTTTAGATAATCACAATTGAGACATCCGACAATGTGGCTATAGACAAACATGACTATAACAATTAATATTTTGCAAGAAATTTATTTAATAATAAACTACATCAAATTAGTTTGAATTTTAAATTTGATGGTAGGTATTGTCATCGCAAAAATGAGCCTAATTCAAGTGATGTTTTTAATTAAAAAAAAACAATTGTTGTGGAATTAAAATAAGTTTGTTTTAAATGTAACCATTTACTTATAAAAGAGAGTATAGTTTTAGAAAAGAAAAAACAAAAGCAAATTTTGGTTATTGGATACCATGTGAAGACAAAAGGTTGGAAAAGAAAAGGGATAAACTTAATGGGGGGTATTATTAATGGTTGGATGCATATAAATATCATAAGGTCCAGATATGAAATCTCAGGCCCATTGTAGTTGGAGATGTTGTAAGCAATTGGGCTTTGAGGCCCACCGAGTTACATCCACTTATATATATTCTTCGCTTCGGATTTAGGGTTTTGCAGAAGTCGAATGCATGCTCATCTTTCTTCATTTTGGGTATTGTAAGCTCACTGAATTTAGGGTTATGGCTTTGCTTAATTAAGCTTCTGTTATCTTTCTAAGTTTTTACCTTCTCCTTCATCATCTTCAAGAAAGATGATCTTCAAGAATTTGGATCAATTTTCGAAACAAACCATAAAGGGGTTGGAGTCAACTTGTAGTTGTGGAAATGAGGCAGTGATGACAAACTACATTTCTCGAATCTGAAACTGTGTGCTAAATCACAGTGGATCAAAGTTACCTGATGACTGCGTTTGTGCGTGTCTGAGCCTTCCACTTTCTCTCTTTTTCTCTTGAACATCGATCATTTCATTCTTCCCCTTTCTTCTTCTTCTTTTTCTGTTCTTCGTTAAATACGTTACTCTTCTTCAGGTTTTCTTGGCTGAATCTCAAATCCTGTTTTCGAGACGTTTTTGTTTTAGGAATTAGGGTTTCTGCTTCGTTTTGGCAAAATCGAATTTTTTATCTTATCGTCCATTCATCTCCTTACAATTACTGGTTATCGGAGAATATTGTGTACACATTTTTCTCTTCAAATAATCGTCTTGTTTGATATAATTAGTAAATCTTAAAAGAAAAGGAAAGTAAGTGTAGTGTCAAAATGCACTTTGATCACATCAGACTTCAATTATGCAAGACTCACTTTCTAGCAATAAGTGAGGTAAGTTAATTCATTTTTATGTCTGCCTACGGTCCAGCCATGTATACTCGAGTCTTTAAACCTTTGAAAGAGGTGTTAAGTATGCATCTCATGACAACTAGTCGTATCTCCAAAAAAATGTTTCCTGATAAGCAGGATCATCGTGACATCTAATAAGATGGGTTAATAGGTTTTCACATATTTGAAATTCATAAAATTTTATTTATTTATTTATTAGATATAAAATAACTAAATTTAGAATTTCTTTTTAGGGAAAATCTTATAAAAGAAGAAAAAAGAAAAAGGAGAGGGGAAAAGGTATGGGCCTAATTGTAATGGAAAGTGTTTGGCGGGCCCAGGTTGGTGGAAGTATGGCCCACGTGGATGAAATCTGCCCGGTGTGGATCCCGCAGAAGCGGCTCTCGTCCCCCGTCTCCAAAACTCAAAACTCCCGCACACCATTTTTCATATTGTTTTCAATACATAACAGACACATTCAAGAGGCTGCCATGGCCCAATCGAAAAGCCACTCCAGCCTCCCTCAACTCCTTCATCTTCCTTCAAGTAATACCAACAACAGCTCTCCACATTCCCTGCTGTTTATTATGTACAGAACAGAGCCAACCAGAAGAATGATGCTGCATTTGCTGAAGAACAGCACAACCAAATTTCATTCAAATTCACAAAACTGTAGATTTTAATGAAAGCCATACTCAGTACTTTTGAAGAAAATAAAACAAACAAATAAGTTGGAGCAGAAGAGCAGATTACACTGAGCTTCAGAATCAATCTCTCCATTTTTTCTCAAATCTTTTTGTGTTCACCATTTTTTGCATTCCTTTCTTTATAAATTTTAATGAAACCTCCTGTCTACTGAAAAGAAAGAAAGGAGCTTCAGGCAGCAGCTACATTGGCTTTCTTCTTCTCAGCCGCCCCCACCCCCTTTAGATGCTTTTATCTAACTGCTGTTTGAAAGGGAGCAAAATGTTGCCTTTTGCAACACACCAGTAGGTGAGGATCCCAGCTGACTGCCATCCCATCCTTCACCCAAGAGATTCAGTGATGGTGGCACCTTGCTGCCCTTCACACAGTTGCTGCCGTTTGTCAATGCCTCTCCCAAAGGACCCCCCATTGAACTTCCCCAACACATTGCGGCTGCTATCTGGTTGCTTTGCTTTTGAACTAACTCATCATCATTCTTGCGTGCCACCAAATTCATCTGGATTGGCTCAAGCTCCCTAGATAGCCTGAGAGGAGGAGATTGAGCTAGCTTCTCATGCGTTGGTGAGGATGATGACGAGGAGAAATCAGACATGGGTATCGACATGGAGAGCTGTGTCCAATCCGATTTGAATTCTTCGGGCCAGGTCATGACCGAACGACTCGACTGGTCCTTGGGCCAGTCTTCAAAGAACTGTCGAAGTGGATGTTGGTCATGGTCTTGGGTTTCCTGGTCACTGAAGATCAGGAAGGAGTCATAGTTTTTGGGATTGGCATAAGAGCCCCTCTGCTGTGAAGGATTTAGGAGAGAATCAGTGGAAACAAGTCCAAATTCATCTCCTTCAGAAATCTCTTGTTTTGCACCAGATTTTTCATTGGATGCCATGAGATTGACATTCGAAGACATCATTGAGAGGCCCCCAGTCTCTTGGATTCTGCTACACACAGTCTCTCTGTTTAGCAACCTAAAGCAAATGGATAGACAAAATAAAAGTATACAGAACTTAGTTTAAACTACATGTGCTTTTAACCCAACTATTGTATTCAAAGAAATTATAGCAACATGATGATATCTTCCAAGAAAAGGAATCCTAAGTCTCAACTAAAATGAAAAGTCACATTCACAAAGCAAAGATGAAATCCTGGGGTCTACCAGCAACCTTGAAGTGGTAGAGTTTGAATTCTCATATTTGTTCTTCAAGTTGATGAATTTAAGTTTCTTCTAATCAAAGATTCAAGACACAAAAATAAAGCTCTTGTTGCGTAGAGGGAGGACATGTCTCACCTATTGCCAGGGGCATCGGCACCAGGATCGGAAGCAGCAACAGGATGCAAACTCTTGAGCTGGTGAGGAATGACCGGGAGGTTGTTGGATGCACCGCCGCTGGGCACCACCGTCGAGGACAACGAAGTAGACATCGATGTCACCATGGGTGTTGGATTAGTGGTCCCAGGGGCGGAATGGCCAGTCTGGCTTTCCACAGGCTTTCTTGAACGATGGCGGCCCCTATTTATGTGTCTTTCACAATACTTCTGATCGGCAACGGCATCTCTAGAGCACCGCCATTTCTTTCCATCAGTTCGACGACATCTTCCTGGTTCAGGATCAGTGTTGCCGGAGAAACCCAAATGGAAAGAACCCCACCCTACACACAACTCGGATAAAGGGCAAAGCATTAAGCATATATACTCTTGCAACAAACAATATATGTGATTTTGTGATATCATGGAATATTTAATCAACTCCAATCCACATTACTTTCTGAAAATCACAGGAAGGATTACAGATGTTCCTCCCATTCTTTAAAATAAGAGAAAGACAAGGAGAAAGTTACTTGAGTTGGGAGGCATGGATCCAGCAGAAGAGCAAGTGAAGCCATAGGGATAGAGCGATTTCTTGAGAGGAATGAGCAAATTAGAAGGTAGAGGCACATTTGAAGAGAGGTATTTGTAGATCAATGCCTGATGTTCAAGCTCAACCCATTGAGATTGTGTAAATGGTCCTCTAATCCCAGCTATACCCCCATGCATGCTACCATTATAGCTTCCGGAAACACATCCTGCACACCAACAAAACCTTCAACCCACTGCTCATGTTTCCATTAAAAAATAACGAAATTTTGGTAAATTTTGTGGACCCTCTTCAGATTCTTCTACAGTTTTTAAGCCTTTATTTTCCTTTTGGTTTCCAGTCTAGGAACTGAAAACTTTCACCAAAACCAAACCAAACCAAACCCATCTGAGAAACGAATCAAAAATGAATTTGGAAACAAAAGCTATACGAAGGAAGCCCACCCTCTCACAAAGATGCAACTCAGCCTTTCCCCCAGATTGAAGCACTTATCAATAAAAAGAACAGAAAACTCAATGAAAAATCACAGAAACAGAGCTATGTTTACCCGTATTTCTAGAGTAGACTGAAGATTTCTGTTGATTGTGAGGGAAAATGGAGTTTTGGGGATTCCTTGCAATCAGGTCAGAGTGTTTAGGTAGCAGGGAAGTTTCAGATTTGAGTGAAGAGAAGCTAAGCATGTGCTCCTTTTGACGCCCATCACTACTAGAAATAAAAGTATTAGATCTCAGCAAAGGGAAGCCCTGATGAAGCGGCATTGTCTTAGAACCAGAGATGGGTTCAGTTTTGGGAATCTTGGAGTTCCTCCAGTCATCATCAACAAACCCAGATCTATCCTGCTTGGAGAAACAAGATCCAAGAGATTTTAGCTTAGAGTGAGGAGAAGGGGCATCACCAGAATCCACAAAACCATCCAACCCCACTACCCCAAAGTCCATTCTGGAGAAAAGCACCAATCTACAAAATCTCTAGTAAGCATTAGTTCATAAAGAAGAAAAGGAAAGAGTTGAAGGTCGAAGAAGACGAAAAAGAGGGAGACAGAGGCGCATCTTGGGTTTGGGTTGGGTTATGTGTGCCGTGAGGAAGGAACTGATTTTTAAGGGGCTGATCTTTCAAAAAAAAAAAAAAAAAAAAAAAAAAGAATTATTGCAGAGAGAGAGAGAGAGAGATTAAGGGAGTTGAAAGTCGAGAAGAGACAAAGGTAGTAGTACCAAACACACTCGAGCTTCGCAGACAGATTAGCACAAATTTATCCCTCTTTTTTTCTTCAAAACAAAATTTTCTTTTTCATTTCACAGATTATATTCAAAAAGGAGGAAAACGAGAAACATTAACAAACAACGACAAGAACAACACCCATATGAATTCCTCGGCCACCCACATGAAAAAGAAAAAAAAAAATGCGTCCCCCCATTGTTGAAAGGAGGCATTATAGTGATTTAACTCAAGAAAGATTCAGTAGGGATGAAGAACATCAGTGTGGTCAAACTTTTGAGTTGTAAAGATTAACCAACAAAAGGAGCATCTGGTTTAGACCTTACAATTTATGAAACCCAAATTCCCCCAAAAGAAAAACACCATTTTTTTCAAACAAACCAAAGACCCTATATGAGAAAGTGGTTAAATTTGAGGAATGTGGGCTTGCAAAGGTTGGACCCATTGATCTTATCTGTCACTGTTTGGGGGGCACAGCCGAGTGGCGTGTGGTTGCATGAACAATATGAGATTGATGCATACCCACGTGACCCCACCAACACCCCTAAACTTGGGCCCCATAGGACCCCATTCCTATTCAAAGAAACCCTGCTGGTTGCCACCAAGCTTCTCCCCAACCTCTCCTTTCACTCCAATTCCTTCTCTACATTTGCTCATTCCTCCTTCCTCTTTCATTTTCTCCCTCCCTTAAATCTCATACCTAAAGTTTGGTTGATATTTTAGCTTTTATCTATCATAAATATATGTATGTATTTATGATATTTATGAATCAAATTTTTGTTATGGATTAGCACACATTTATATCAATCAAACAAACAAAAAAAAAAAAAAAATGATTTCAACTTTTTGACTTAAAAAAAATATATATTTATCATTCATTAGTATTACTTTTATATAACTTAGTTGAAATATTAAATTAAGACATGTCAAGTTATATATTTATAGTTCTCTTAATAGATATTTTAAATGCATAACATTATTCTTACCAACAAATAAAACGATAAGAAGTATTATTAATTCAATCTAGTACGAAGACAACCATATAATTATCCTTTCCTAAATCGTTACATAATGAAACTAGATCAAATTTCACTTTATTTTGAAACTTTAATAATTTGAGGTGAAAATAATTGAGTAATTGACATGTTTTTTTTTTTTTTTTTTTGTTGAAGTCAAATGTTCGTCATCTAATGTATATATTTGGTGGAATATATGTTTGTTTGTTTGTTTTCTTTTTTACAACTTCTCTCTCCTACATTGTGTGGTATTCTCAAATAATGCCCACAAATAAAGGCATAACAAGTTTCCATTTTTAGATTTTTATTAAATAATATATATTTCACTTATCACCAAAATTTTGAAACATAAAAATGTTAAAATAGTGTATTGGTCTGTGTCTTTAACTTCCTAATTTGAATTTATATATTTTGATTTTATTGTTTAATTTTTTTTATTAAAAAATATTTTTCAATTACCTTTTATCTCAATAAATTTTGAATGAGCTTTTATCATCCAAAATCATTAAATAAATTACACTAAACCACATATTTTTTTTTTTTTAATAAACGTTCGTAAAAAGATTACTTTCTTAAAAAAAAAGTTATTAATATTGGACAACACAACCCGATCTTAATTTTCTAGCACTCACATAAATATTTATTTATAACCAAACGTAATGAGATGAATTAAGTATAAACTATCATTATTATTTTAGGTATATATCTTTTAAATAGAGTATATTAAAGATTGAATTACAAATTTAGTATATTGAATTAGAATGTAGCGAGAAAATATGTTATTTATTGTCCACTTCTAAAAATATTAAAAGTTTGTTTTAAATGTTTATTAAAACTCATATTTTCACATAAATAAATTTATTGAAATATTAAAAACAACTATTTTAAATTGATCTAT
This sequence comes from Cucurbita maxima, assembly GCF_002738345.1. Taxonomy (NCBI): domain Eukaryota; kingdom Viridiplantae; phylum Streptophyta; class Magnoliopsida; order Cucurbitales; family Cucurbitaceae; genus Cucurbita; species Cucurbita maxima. The sequence goes on from NW_019272020.1 coordinate 2,867,483, forward strand.
AAATAATTTAATAATTCTTGTGAAATAAATGGGCAACCAAAATTTAAAATCCTAATGTTTTTGCAATGCTCTGTTTTTTTTTTTTTTTTTTTTTTTTTTGTAAGAAAAATTAAAGAATGTTAAAACTTTAAAATATTATTTGAATAAAATATCGGAAATTGAAAAGAGAAAAGGTTTTAAACAAACTCCTCTCTAGTCTTAGCCAAAAATATATTTATATATATTATTAATAATTGGAATAGATAATTCAAACTTATGACTTTTTAACTGAAAATGCATATAAATGCAATGAATCCAAGTAAATATATACAAAATAAAAAAATCAATATAACTTAAAACATAAATATATATTAGCTGTCATATGCATAATTTAATAGGACTACAAATAATAAAACATAATAATTATTCTCAAAACAATAATAACAATTTTATTATATGGTTTAATTAATAGATCTATATACTTATAATGAATGAAAAATAAATAGCCTTAGAACAATGTAATATCTTTAACATTTATTTTTGAAGATACTAATTCCAATAAAACATTAGGATCGTAGCTTTTTTATGCACCTCATTCGCCTTTGACCACAGGAGAATAAAAGAGGTCAACATTTATGTCAACAAGTAGGCAGGCAAGCAAAAACTGCTCCAACCGCCCGACCCGACCTAAACCGTCGGCGGGTGGGTTTGGGTCAGTGTTGGCGACCGGTTCGGCTGGTGTGTATATGGAACCGAAGCTAATCTGTTGTGCTTGTGCCATCATCGGTCGACGTATTAGAAAGAGACTGAAGAATCAAACCGGTCGACGTTGTAGATAGATGGACGGAAGAAGGGACGGCGATGAAGCCCATGCTTGCACGCCATCCCAGACTGTCGCTCAGACGCAGTCTCACATCACACTAACCAATGCTCTGTCTTCAGACTTTTTGATTTCTTTTTGTTTTTTTTGTTTTTGTTGGTTAAGTTCAATTAATATTAAAGACAAAACCTTGCGCCTAGACCCAACCGATCTTAATTCCTACCTGACTTGGTTCGGTTCGGTTTTTTTTTTTTTTTGTATTAAGAAAAGGGTCTAAGTGAGTATGAAAAGTGAATGGATGGGGATTTATAAGCAATAGGTGATAATAATGAAGCCTTATTTATTGCAGTGCATAATCCAAAAGAAAAAAGAACGCATTAAAGTTAGTTTGGGTATTAATGTGTATCATAAGAACCTATAAGCTAAGGCCATAGTGAATGGTCAATTCAGGTAAGCTTCCTTTATGTTACTCTCTTCGTTTCCTCCACACCCTCTTATGCTCTCTTCTTTTCAACACAACTAAGGATGTCTCTCTCTCTCTCTCTCTCTCTCTCTTTCTTTTTTTAGTGACCTTTCCATGGTCCTTGTCCGACACCATTTTTAACACTACTCCTTGCCTTTCAATGTTCCACATTAATATCTCCATCTTTTTATTTTGACTTTTCCAATATATATATCTCCTCTCCCACGTCCAACAATTAAAATGGTATACACAAACGAGACTAATATTAGTAACTATTTTTTTATCGATCAAATATGGTATATTGACCATTATTGTTATAGATTTTAAATTCTTTTTTATGTGAATTAATACGAACCTCTAAGATAACAGGTCATGTTTAATCCACTTTCTTTGACCATAGCTTTTGTCATAATTTATTTGATCTTACTCCAAACTTTATATTGCTTTAGAATATAATGATGCATCAAATATTCTTGCTACTTTTTAGAGAGGTCAAATTCATATAGATCTACGCCTTTAGAAAAAAAAAATATATTTTATGTAATATAATACAAACTTATAAATTTGTCATAATGTATTTATTGAATACACGATGGACAACAAAATTTAGATATATTCAATATTGTGGGGGTAAATTTTCTACTTTATTTTTCTTTTAAAATGAAAATCGTTTTTGTTTAAAAAAAGACGGAATATTAAATAGAGGAGGGACACTATAATAAATGGAAAATCAGCTTGGTAGAGAAGCCACGTGACCTTATCATTTCAAAAGATATTTTTTTCCCCCACTTGTTTTAAAGAGGAATTAGGGTTCCTAAAAGTGATGGATCTGTCTTTAGCCTTATTTTTAGTATATATATTTTTTTTTAACAAATCTTTTTGGTCAAACCCACTCGTCATTGCTTCCTGCTATGTGTCTTCGGCTGAATCCGGAGGGCGACTCTTTAGCCTTGCCCTTAATTTGTCGGTTTTCTAATGGGCTGGGCCGAGGTAAGAGGTCGGTTCAATCTGGGCCTGGCTCCATCCACATTCCTTCTAAACACTCCTATTGAACTTGGGCTACACGAGGCTCGAATCCATCAAGTTTGCTTGAGTTATGGGCCTTGTAAGGCCCATGATTATTATGGTAGTCAAGGCAATAGTCATGGGCTGGCCTCCAATTACCTTGACACGATGATTTCGTTTTCTATTTTTTAATGGATATTTTTTACATGTATGCATTAATAATTTAAATAGCAGATTCACTATTTTTCTCTACTTATTTAGAAATATTTATAGAACTAATTTTGAATTTCTTTTTATTAAAGTGATATTCAAGAGGAAAATAATAATAATAAAAGCTATAATGATTATTAGTTCAGATTTAAAAGCATGGAATTTTAATTGATGATATGTAAATTGTTTTGGAGGGTAATAAAAAGCCCCCAAACTTGCGAAAAACAGGGCAGGAGTGGGGCTACAAGAAACAGATGGCGACCTTGATAGATACGGGTTCTGTAGATGACAAATTTAAAAGCTTCCGCCGTCGGTGTCGGTGATTTGATGATTGATCAAACGAGACGGCGCAAAATTGTTCGAATGAAGAATCAAAGGCTAAGCCTACGCCTGAAACAGAAGCAGGCGGTCGCAGGAGGAACAGCTGGGATGCACCATTTAGGCTCCAGACTCCCTCCGTGTCGCACACCAACTGTTTGTTTTATGTCCTCACTTGTTTTAATCTCCTTTTCAGTATTACGCTAGTTTTAAGCACCCCGTTGATTGATTTGAACCCTCCCTCATAACAAAAGACAAACTACATAGCATTAATACAACAATTAATTTCGGAGATTTTGATCGCATCCTCCTTTTAGGTAAAGTGTAGGCTGGATTCCACGTCTTGGTGTGTTAAAGCAATCTTTAGCTGTCTCTTTCTTCTGTGCGTTTTCTAAGTCAAACCATGGTCTTACAACCCTTCATAGTATAGGAGGAAAAATAAGGCCAATAAATAAACACTAGTCCAAAAGTCACATTCTATGTGCTGTTTTAATCTTTAGAATTACATAAAGTTACAAAAAACAAAGAAAAAGAAAGCTTATCAAATCATAATTCCCGGACATTGTAGCAGATAGATGTGAAAGGCACGTCTTTTGTCATCAAGGAGAGATGCGAATTTGGATTCTTCCTAACAGGAACCCAACCAAACGCCAAAGCTAATTGTATGTGTATATACATAAAAGTTGGTTCTTTTAGGCCTTCTCTCTAACGTGACTTTCTCTGTTTTCAACCTCTCTAATAACATAGGGATCCAAAGAAAGAAAGAGGGCATTCTGGTGATTCCCCTGTTAAGTATTAAGATTAAACTTAATTTTTAGGTTTGGGTTTGGTTTTCTGATTGCTTTACAGCTTTGTCTTTGAGAGGGGCTTTGCTTTCTTGTTTTGGATGATAGAAAAGCACTGAACTAAGTTAAGCCCACAAGGTTTTCTTAATTGCTTGCTTGTGTTAAACCTCAAAGCTAGGTGATCGAGTAATGCCATTTGTTATGGTAGAAATCCTGTCTTAAACCTCAACACAGTTTGAATGAGTCACCAAAGAAAGTCCCATAAAGAAAGAATCTAAAATTTGAATGGGACATGACATGTTTCTTAATTCTAGCACAGAGAGAGATGGACCGAATGGTAAAGCAAGTTAAAGAGAGTGATGGGGTTGGCAATGGCAGGAGATGGCAATGGTTTGATGGAGGTAGGCCATTAAGTTTTGAGAAAGCTACTCTCTTTCTCTCTCTCTCTAAAAAAAAAAAAAAAAAAAAAGGGAAAGCGGGCAGAGAACTTTAATCTCCATGCAAACAGCAGTGTACCACGCACAGTTATGTGGTCACTCTCAGATCGGTTGCTATCCACAATTTACTTTCTCTGTTGACCTCTGTACATCTCTGTAATCTTTGCTTTAGATTTTGTTTTGGATTGCATTTCCTATTCTTTCAAGAATATCATTTAATATACCATTCACTCTCACTGTGTTTAAGAAGGAATTTTATGTAGGGCCCTACGGCTACTCTGTTACCTAACCTCTGCACAAATACCCCTTCATTTCTATTATGGATTTTGGGTGTCCTTAATGCCAGGAGTAGTAGTATAGTATATAGTATAGCCCTTTTGTGTAGGATCAAACTTAGGGGCTGCTGCTGAGCTGAGGCTCGTTAACCCTTTTTTTTTTTTCAATGGTTTTCATTTTTCAAACTTAACCTTCAGTTCAGTCCAATTGTCCTTGGTTTTGAACCATAGTGATGTTATAAGATATTGTTTTTTTTTTTTTTTAGCTTTCTCTCTAAATTTTAAATTTTAAAACGCATCTACTTGAAAGAGATTCTTAAGTTCTGAAGATCCCTTTCAAATTTGGTTTGGTGATGGGCTATTGTGGGGGAAGGAGGGGAGTCATGAATGTTTTTTCATGATTGCTGCAATCAAAAAGAGAGTTTTGTGTCTTTAATATAATTTCCAAAGGAGAAACAAACCAAATGATGCCCTCTTGAAAATCTGTCTCCATGAACTTAGTCATGCAAAATTGTGCATGCAAGAACATGGTGAAAGATATTTTCAGAATGGATGGGATTGAGACTTGAAAAGGGACCCATAATGTGGGAATTTCAATCATCACAATTTGGACTCTAAAGGCTCATTTTTTTTGCATATTTTATTTTGTCCTTCATTTTCTAAAGATTTAATATTCTTAATTATCATCCATTTCTCTTGTTTGATAAACCGATAGTAGACTTCTTTTGTTAACAATTTTACAATCATAGCCACTTTGAAAGCCAGTGTATCATTTAATAATCTTTCTTAATTAATATCTTTATTTTGAATTTTACCTTTTGAAAATTAGTGCAAATTTTAAACATAGAAAATAGTTTTAAAATTGACTTTAGATGTTCTATATACATATATAAAGAGATATTTGAAGACCAACCCAGTTTGAAATCTGGGTAAAAAAATTTGCCTTTTGTTTTGGAAGTTTGCAAGCATTTCAAAGGGATTCATAAAAATTGAAAAGAAAGAATAACTTGAAAACAGTAGCAGAGAAGAAAAAACACGACAGTTCTGAAGATGTTAGAACCATGGTGGGGATGGAAAATAATTGGGTCAATAATTGAGATCACTGTGCATAATTAGATGCGGCTAAGAACAAATTATTTTCTAAATTAGATTTTGAAGCTTCTCAGTGTCACTGTTGGTTTGTGGGTAAATCAGTATTTGTCAAGAAGTGGGTTTGGCAGCTTTCAGAGGCTTGATACCTCCTCTGTTTCCTTTACTCTAACCAGTCTTCTTCACCGTCTCCTTTCTTACCTTTTGCTTCATTAAGTCACCTTGTAACTCCATAGCTAGCGGGTGTAACTGCTCAATTATGTATACATTTTTTCAAAGATGGGTGTGATTATAAGCGTGCGCTGATTCTGATGAAACAAAGAAGCACTCAGAACTCAAGGGCTAAGGATGAGATTCTGTCATGTCCTAATTGGCATGAAAAAGTGTTGTTTAGTTGGTGGCTAATGGGTGGCTATGTCTACAGTCGGCCATTGCCCAACGCATTCAACGAGGTGGGATTTTGATAAAAGGGAGTTTCTTTCTTTTACACTTTTCTTTTCCTCCTTCTGAAGCAGTAAGCAGGCACCGAATAAAAAGACTACAAAATAGAGGGAAGAAGCGAAGCAAAGCAAAGCAAAGCAAAGGGTAGGATCCATCCAAGTAGAGCAAGGTTTTTGAAGTTGGAGGAGGAGCAGTGGAGTAAACGGGGAGAAACGGTGCCGTATGTGGCGAACTTTTTATTTTGCTTTTTTGGTGGGCGTAGCTGGCGAATGCCTACGAGGCCGTTTGGGATGTGTAGGTCCATGCAGAACAGAAGCTGCTAAATATATGAAGTGACTAAAGGGACAGTTTGTCTTCCGTTTGTGTAATCTAATTCAAGGTCCTCAGAGGCGTCATCAGACCATTTAATCACATTAATACGGTGGAACCCACTTCCACAGAGCCCACTATTAGTCAATAATTTTTAAAGGGTACTTAACTTTGCTTCACTTGGCATAGGTGGGGAGGGGAGGGGTGGGGTGGGGTGGGGTGCCCTTCAAGTCCGAGATTATACACATACAGAGAGCAATGAAAGGCGTCCTTCTCTCTTCTGGTTTTGCATGTTTATATTAATCTATAAAAGATAGCTTCAGCAAAACCATGCCTTAAATCCAAGAGCATAAAGAAGCAAAAAAGAAAAGAGTAGGTGGAGAGCGTAGGGTAAAGCAACAAAAGGATGTTCTTTCTCACACACAGATCCCTATAGGAATGCATTGCCTCTCCGCCCAATGCTCATTCTATTTCCTCGATTTAAAGCCCCTTGCTTTCTTCAAAGACAGAGCGGGTTGTTTTGTTGGTAGTGTTGGTCATAGGCTCTAAGTTTCTTTATAAGACGGGTTAGACATGATTCTCTGTGCTTCTAGCAAACAAACAAAATATATCCAGTTTCAAAGTGGGGGTGAAGCAAGGATTTGTTGAAATCATTAGAGCCTTTTTTTTTTTTTCCTGCAATTTTTCAATCATTTAGAGCATTGGGTTTGAAAGAGGGGTGGATTGAAGGTGAGGGTTGAGGGAATTCCATGAATAATGTTAATGGCAACAACTGTGACTGGCTAGGCTTCTCTGTCTCCCCTAACGTTAGCATGGAGCTTTCTTCTTCCTCTGCTACTGCTGTCTCCTCTTCAATTCCTGCAAACCTTTTTCACTCCCCATCTCAATTTAACTATGGCATTTGCTATGGTGTTGATGGAGAAAGTGGTGGCTTTTATTCACCATTGTCTGCCATGCCACTCAAGTCAGATGGCTCAATTTGTTCAATGGAATCACTCAGCAGGCAGCATCCACAAGGTTAGGATATGTCCCTGAATTTACTCTGTGCTCGAGTTAGAAGAAATATAACAATCTTAAATTTTTTTTTTTTTAATCTTATTTTGTTTTATTGTTCCCTTTTGGATTTGAAGTGGCGAGTAGCTCTACTCCAAAACTAGAGGATTTCTTTGGTGGCGCAACTATGGTGTCCCATCACTATGAAAGCAATGGCAGGGAAGCTATGGCTCTCAGCCTCGACAGCATTTTTTGCCATCAAAACCCAACTCATGAGCCCAACAACCAACCCTATGGGCATTTCTCATCCTTGAGAAGCCGTGAAGGGGTGCTTCAAGACTCGAAGGTAATCCTGCCTGATGGGTGCAATCTGCAGCAGCAGCAGCAGCACCCACCAGCAGTGATAGAGACTAAGAATTCTGGTCTGAATTGGGCTGTTCCTAGGATCTATGCTGTCGCTAATAATGGTTCGTTCGAGCAGAAGATGGTGAGTTTCATGAGTGAAAATGGTGGAGAATCTGGTCCCATGAATGCCATGGCTTATGGAGATTTACATTCATTGAGCTTGTCCATGACTATGAGCCCCAGCTCTCAGTCAAGCTGTGTTACAGCCACACAGCATGCTTCACCTGCCTTGGCTGACTGTTCTGCTATGGATACAAAGAAAAGAGGCCATGAGAAGCTTGATCAGAAGCAAATTGTTCATAGGAAGTCTTTAGATACTTTTGGACAGAGAACCTCCCAGTACAGAGGGGTTACAAGGTCTCCCACTTCTTTCTCTAAATTCTTCACTTTACAATTCTTTCTTTTCTTAAATCTCGAAGCTGCTTTGTTTTATTTATCTTCATACTCATTCCATCTTTCAATGCTTCATTATGTCAATCAGGCACAGATGGACGGGTAGGTATGAAGCACATTTGTGGGATAACAGTTGCAAGAAAGAAGGTCAAAGCAGGAAGGGAAGGCAAGGTAAAAGAAAAAAAAAAGCATTATGGGCTTCAGTTTCTTGCATGAATCAATATTTTGTTTGTTCTTGCAAAAATCATAACCCACTCAATTGTTTTTTTCTTTGTTTGTTTGGCTGGGATCGCCATTGGATTCAAATGATGATGTCTAGTGTACCTTGGTAAGCATTAAGAATCTGGACAGAGTAATTATTGATCAAGTTTTTCCATCTTATTATATGATTAATCAAGTGGTTCCGAAATTGGTTATTATAGGAGGTTATGATATGGAAGAAAAAGCCGCCAGAGCTTATGATCTTGCTGCACTCAAGTATTGGGGACCCTCCACCCATATCAACTCTCCTGTAATAATACCACTTTTCTCTTAAATTTAATTTAAAATTTCTCTACTTATGATCATGCTAATTTAATATTCTTTAGTAATTATCACGCTTTACCTCAAGTGAATCCTTGTTCTGAGCAGGTGGAAAACTATCAGAAAGAATTAGAGGAAATGAAAAACATGAGCAGGCAGGAATATGTCGCTCACCTCAGAAGGCAAGCTCATTTTTATCATGTGTATTAATTAGTTCTACTATATATAGCCGTAAATTAAAAATCTCAAATTTGTATATCAATAATCTCTCAGAAGAAGCAGTGGATTCTCAAGAGGAGCCTCAATTTACAGAGGCGTAACAAGGTCTACCAAGTCTCAACTCAATGCTTTGTAATATTATATTTAGATGTTCGATCGTTTTGGTTTTGGATTTGGATTTATGTGGCTTTTTCAGTGAATCTCTGCCATTTGTATTATGTGTTGCAGACATCATCAACATGGAAGATGGCAGGCTCGGATTGGGCGAGTTGCTGGTAACAAAGATCTGTATCTTGGGACATTCAGTGAGTGCTTTTAGATGCTTTTATCTGCGAATATTTTGATGGAATAGCTTTCAAAAATAACTCATTTCCTAGAATGAAATTGAGTGTCTTTCCCGCTTTGGTAATGGTAGGGCTCACATCGTGAAACGAATTATTCAGAAAACAATAAGGCTGTGCTTGAATCGCTTTGTTGTAATTGTTTAATCCCTTTTCTTGTAGAGCAAAGATGCTCTTTTACAGATGCATCCAGAAGTACATCTTTTTCTTACTTCGATTTTTAATTGCCATTTGGAACTTTTAGGTACTCAAGAGGAAGCAGCCGAAGCCTATGACATAGCAGCCATCAAATTTCGAGGAATGAATGCCGTTACTAATTTCAATATCACGAGGTATGATGTGGAGCGGATCATTGCAAGCAATACCCTTCTTAGTGGCGATCTAGCTAAGAGGAAGCAGCAGCCTGAGTTTGATAATGAATCACTTAGACAAACCCCTCCTACTCACAACAGCAATTCAGAAGCTCTTCATTTGCCCTCTCAGGGTAATCAAAGTGAATCAGAATGGAAGATGGCTCTTTATCAGTCGTCGTCGCAGCAGCTCATTCCAAAACCAAGATTGCCGTCTGCTATAACCGATGATGGATCACAACTCGGAGTCGAAGACTCGGCCAGAATGGGAGCTCATTTCTCCAATGCATCTTCAATTGTGACCAGCTGCAGCTTTAGCAGCTCGAGGGAGGAGAGTCCAGACAAGACGAGCCTTTCAATGGTGTTCGGAATGCCTCAATCAACGTCTAAGCCATTTGCTACCTCTGGTAGTAGTAATATGAACTCCTCCTCCTGGATTGCATCTGCCCAGCAGTTGAGGGCAGCCAATTGTATGAGCCAGTTGCCAGTGTTTGCTGCCTGGTCTGATAGTTGAGGAAAAGAATTTGATATTTACTGATGTAGTAGCTCCTTCTTCCATGTTGAAAGAACAGGAACTTCAACTTATTTTAAACAATAGAGAAATGAAGTTCAAATTGGAGTCTCCCTGTTGTATCTCTATCTCTTTCTGTATTATTGTCTTTGTTTTTCCTTTGTTATCAAAGTCATAATTGAGCTCAGCTTTACTGGGGTTTCCGAAGTACACAAATGAACTGTGTATGAAGGGTGTGGCCCAGCAAAACATAGAGCTGATGGGTCAGCTCAGCGCTGTGGCCTTTTGCTTTTAAAAGCCTTTGACCACAAACAAAAATCCTTTATCAATCTTCATCCATAACATCATCATTACTGATTCCCTCTTTTTTATCTAAGCTTTTCTGAAAAGTGACAGACATTCCCTCCATAATACAAAGAGAGAAATTAAAAGGATTGTTTTTTTCTTTACTTTCTTTTCAAAATGTGGGAAATTAGACAACCGTACCAGGATTAAACTTATGTTTGGAGACAGACATATTGGGCCATATTCGACAGAAAAAAATGTCTGCTTTATTCAGAAAGAACATGCGTTATTTTCAAAGGAAAAAAAAAAAACAGCTCTGTATAGTGGCAGATTCAGTCCTTTTTCTCCACCCTTGTCCACTCACTGTTTAATCATGATGTTGGGAATTAAAGCAAAGAATTCGCATATCCTGATATCAAATATTGAATTATTATCCATCCACTGCACTATTTGATCATAACATCATAATTTTTCTCCATGATTTTTGCAATGGAAAGAAAATCATTCAACATCAATGAAGAACACACCTAAAACTCAAACAAAGCAGCATGTAAAAACAAAAGACAACGACCGTGTCTGTGGAAAAAGCTACGGCGTGGAGAGGGGATTGGCAAGTCAAAAGGCAGCCCTATTTTCCATTAGCTCTCAGCGTCTTGTGCTTGCATTCCTAATCTTGAAAGAGAGTTTTCATTTGGGTTCATCATATCTCTTTCGAGACTAAAAGTTTGAAACTTTGGGCATGGAATCAGAGGACTTTACTTTATAAAATGTTTTGAAATATGGTGTAGAGTTCAAATAAACTTTTAGATTCTTTATGAGATTCCATTTCAATTTGTGGGATTATTCAGAGGGATGCTATATTTATTTGATAAAACTGGATAGCTGTAGCAGCAGACTAATACTTATGGACTTATGTGGTGACTGACTATCATATGTGGGCTTCAAGTCTTGGCCCAAAACGTTATGGGCCAATCCCAGTCAAAATTTTAATGTCCATGATTGCGATGTGTGTCCCAATTACTAGTGTTAAACAGGTGGCATTATGATTTAACTGGGAAAAATATAAAAATAAAAGCAGATGTATGATTAGGTGGAAAAGCAGCGTCCTTACTTTCCTTAATTTTTAAGTTTGGTGTAGTTTAAAGTTATTGTTTAGTTAGGGTCTTATTTGACATAAAGTTTATCAGGTTGGGCCATTTTTTAAGAGGAAAAAACCACTTTCGAAGGCTATATTATATAGCCAAGCTGGGTGGGAGCCCATTACTCAAGGATAAAGAGATTTCGAGTGACCTTATAGATTGGAATAATGACCTCAAGATCACTCCTTTTAACACCTTTGACCCTATGTACGAGTCTAAACGAGTGTAATAGACAAGATTATATAAGTATACTCACAAAACAAAAATAAAAAATGCAATACAATTGCATTTAGATCGACACTACTTTGGTCGAGGAAAGCACCACATCAAGTAGTAAGTCGTAGGTTCTCTGACCGGATCTACTGATTATATTCATGCATCTAACATATTCAAAATAAATATTTTCCAACGTTTGGAAGTCATAGTTTACGTAAATTATAGACTAGAATGAGTTTGGTGGGTATGTGAAAAATGTGTGAACTCAGAAGATGGGCCTATTGCAGACCTTATCTGGGAATTGTATGGACTGGACTTTGAATGTATTATGTGTTCAATCATTGGTTTTATAATTCCTTTTTGTATTAAATAAATAAATAAATGAGGAGAATTAAAATTTAAAAGGTGAAGGAATGATAGAGCGTCAAATCCAAAAGCGTGGTGCAGAAAAAGGGGCCATACACAGATACGGTGTGTGGCAGTGCAGACACACAGCTGAAACTGAAAGGTGGTTCCTTGTGAGCCACACCTAAAGCTAACTCAGAATGAATTTCCATCGGTGGTTATTGGTGTGGCCATTGCCAATGCCAAGATACTGGATAATGTTGTCGTCAGGGCCCGTCGACAACCTTGGGCATCTTCAGTGTACGTGCCCTTGTCCTTCCCCCTCTCCTTCACTGTCTTGTCGTCCACTCTGGTCAAACGTTTTTGTTCTCTTCTTCCTCTATTATATTATTCATTTCTTTCTTTTTTATTCTCTCCATATTTAAATTTAAAAATAAATAAAAAAGTTCTTGGTGGACTTTAGTGGGCCTGAGAATTGGGCCCAGTATGTCAGGGGGTAAGAGGATGGGCCCGTTGGAAGGCTCGCTTTCAAGGGCATGAATCGGTCGAGGTCATCCCAACAGTGTGTTGCGGTGTTGGCACTCATGTTGGCCACCATGTTTACTTGAGACAAAGCACATTGAATTGAAACTCAAACCCCTCCCTATTTTGGATTTCACTTCATTCCAACTCCACGCACAAAATGCCTCCACCTTCTAAAAACAGTCTTCCAGATTTATCCGGGGAAAAAAAAAAACTTAGAATTTGATTTTATAAATTTTTTAATTGTATTTTCCAGAAGCTTAAGAAAGTTACAGTGCTGTCATTGATCAAATGAATATCCACGTATTAAATCAGAAAAAGAATGTTTTAGAATTTAAATTGTTTTAGATAGTAACGCCAGGGGAGAAAAGTTGTCTCGGACACGTGGGTTCATTTCATTAGTCGTTGTTTTATTTTTATATATATTTTTCGCTTCCACACTAAGTCGTACAATCCGTGATTGGGAATCGTTAAAATTTGTATTTTCTTTGGCGAGAGTGCAAAATAAGTCATTCCAGTTGGAGTGGCACGTGGACCCGCGGCCTATTTGCTTCACTGTAAATTGTTAAATGATTTTTTTTAATGACAACCTATAATTATATTATATCTAAAGACTATATTTGTTGGGTAAGTTTTAAGTTTCCATTAATTTAAAATTAGCAAAAAAGGAGACTGAAAATTTTTGGAAATTATTAATTTTTTTTTTTTGTTGTTTAAAGGTGGATTATTTTATTCCTCCAGGCGATAATGATAAATAAAGTTATTTACTTTTTATGGATACTTGTTATTAATTACCATTAATATGAGTCTATACTTTATGTTCTATTGCCAATAAAGTTAGTTATTGTTACAGTGATATCTTATATTCCATTTTGTCTTGTTTTGCGTAATTATTAATTATATAAAATAAATACTTTTTTGTTGAACTAAGACAAACTCTAAAATTAATTTATTATTTTTTTTTATTTTTTGGATTGTTTCTAAGAAATATTTTAGACTTTTATTTATGAAATATAATTATTTTAGTTTTCTCATAACTTTTATCAATTAATAAAACAAAATATTTTAGGATGATTAACATAAAAAGAATCATAATAAATAAAATTATACTACGATTTTAGCACGGTATTATTGGACTTTTAATTTCATCCATGAAAGTCACGCACTTTAATAAATATTTCAAGTTAATCTTTTATTTGATATTCACCAAATTAATCTATTAGTTTCAATTGAGAGCATGCAAAAATGATAAAAAAAAAATCAGGAATTGAAAAAAAAAATTAAGATATCTAGTTACGGAATATTTTTAATAATTTATTCATATGTGATCTAAAATTCTATAATTTGATACTTAATAATTGGTTTAAAAGTTGATTTAAACACACAATCATTATTATCAATTTTAAAAAATAAAGATATATCAATAACTATTTAATTAAAGATTAACATATAAATAAAGTTGGTGGTAAAAATCAAATATGTGTTTGTATCCGTTAAATCAGAGAGAAAAGTTTATAAAGACACTATAGTCTAGGGTTTGACTCAGTCTTTCATAAATAAATAAATAATTATAATTACTTTTATTTGGGTGTATATTTGTATATTATACAGAAAGAGATTGAAAAAAAAACTAAAAGCACTGTCAAGCTGGCAAGCTCTAAAAGTATGTTAATAAATTTATACACTTTTTATCAAACAACTAAATAATGAGTTTTATCACGTTAGTGTCAATAGGTGTTTATATTTTTAAAAGTGTCTATTAAAGTTTTATTTTTTTATTTTTTTTTGAAGCTTAGATTTTAAAATAGTTTTAATAAGTTAGTCATATTTAGTATTTCTTTATTTATTAAATAAAAATTAATAAATATTGTAGATGTTTTGAAAAGTAAGGTTCGATTTTTTTTTTGGAATACTTTTGAGACTATATTATTAATTATTTATCTCATAGTGTACCATTTAAAATAATTTATACATATGCATTTTAAATGAATTTTTCATGGACGATTTGATTGTCAAGCACCAAAATAAACATTAATAGCATTATTATTTGTTATTAATATCATTTTTAATGTCTCGATCTCCATTAACAATTTAATAGTCAAAGAGGAAGAAGGAAACAACAATCGAACCAATGATACCAATTGAGCACGAAAAAAAGTTTAAGTTAAAATATTAAATATTATTTTGGATATGGTTTAAAATTTAATGTGTTTTAATATATCTTTTAAATGTTTATTTTCTGTTAAGAAAATTGTTTTTTTTTTTTAATAAAATTGTAAAATTAGTTATTAGAGCTAGCTTTTCCAAATAGATTTAATCTTTCTCGCCCACTACTAATTTTGGAAGTATAGCTAAATTATGATAGTTTATAAATACCTTTGTCTTTTTTTTTTTAACTCGTAGTGTCTTTTTTTTTATTTGTTTTTCGACTTTTGTTATTAAACTGGGTTCAAAAAACGAACTGTCTTTTCAGGGAGAACCAGAAGATATTTCAGCTTCCTTTCCAAAAACTGTTAAAAAAGTAAAATCATTTTTTGTTATTTTTTATTAAATTTTTATTAGGTAACATAAATATGTTTGTGCCTTTCGCACCAAAAGTAAATAAGATATTTATTTGAATACCCTCTTAAATTTTTAACCAATTTTGTGGAAATTCCAAATAGATTAATTATTATTGAATTCAATAGAGATTAATTTGGAGTTAATTATAAAAACTGATTTAAAATTATAATGAATATTAAAATTAATTTTACATATTTGAAGGGCTAAAGTGAAACTAGACCTAAACCAGCCACCAAGATACTTGTTCCTGTCTTCTTTATCCATTAGGCTATCTATTTCTGGATGGTATGGATAAAAAGGGTTACAAATTCAACGTTTTTTAAGTCCTTCGTTTATCAAAACACAAAAAATAAAGTTTTTTGTTTTAAAATTTTATCGAATATACCATGTTTTTTTTATGTAGTTATTGTTAGATGAAAGTATTGAGTTTATAATTTAAGAATATACTCTCTATTGGTATGAGACCTTTTGTAGGAGCCCACAACAAAGTCATGAGAGCTTATGCCCAAAGTGGATAATATCATACCATTGTGGAGAGTCGTGTTTATCTAATGGTATCAGAGCCATGCTCTAAACTTAGTCGTGCCCAATAGATTGACAAATCCTCGAATGTCGAACAAAGGACTCCCAAAAGAAAAAAAGAGTCAAGCCTCCTCGAAGGTACGAAGACAGTAAAAAATGACTAAGACTTCAAAGAAGTCGAGCCTCGATTAACGAGAGGCGTGCTTTGTTCGAAGGGAAGTGTTGGATGAGAATACTAAGACTCCTAATTTAGGGGATGATCATGGGTTTATAAGTGAGGAATAGAGTTTATAAGCGAGGAATACTAATACTGCTCAAAGTGGACAATATCAAAGTGGACAATATCATACCCATTACAGGTGGAAAATGGAAAAAAACAAAAGGAATTTTGAAAGTTGTATTTTTCTAAAATAAGTGATTTATTATTATATTAGAAATAATGGGTGGTTGTTGAATCGAGTTGAGTTTCTAAACTTTATAGTGTATAGGTTGAAGTGACGAAAATACCCTTTTGGAGTGGTCGCTATCCTCGGCTTCACATGCGCAGTCGCCGCCCCCACAAGCGTAGCCGAATCCGCAAAGGCGCAGACCCCACCCCTCTCTCTTTCCTTGTCTAAAATACACTCCCAATCTCATTTTCACCCCCCACCATTCCAAAGTCCACTTTTTTCATTTTGTGCCCTCTTCTTCCTCTTCCTCCTCTTCTTCTTCTTCTTCTTCTCTCTCTCAGGCTGCCACCACAACCCCCGTTCTTCCACCACCACCACCACCAGACCCCTTTCTCATAACGAAGCCATCCACCAAACTCTCACCTTCTGAAGCTCAAACCGCAACCTACCGTCTCTACGGCCAACCGGACTCGGAACCAGAAGAGAAGCCTCTGTACCTCCCTACACTAGCCATTCTTATCCGGGTCTTAATCTTTTCCTCATCCATCTCTTTCTTTGTACTACCGACCCCTATAATCGCAACCAGATTGGAGGTCTCAGAACTCTAATTGATTACAAGTTTGTGGGCACCCCCCTCTCCTCAGCCTCAGTAATCAGTATGGTTGGTTGCACCCTGCTGATATTGGGCTTGTTGGCTTCCGCCGCTCTCCCCTTGTCTTCTTCAGATCCGAACGACGAGGCCTGTCTCATCAATCTAAGCCAATCTTTGGAAGACCCAACTAATTCACTCCATAACTGGACCAAATCCAACCTTGCTAATCCTTGCAATGGCTTCAACTCTTACATTCACGGCGCCACTTGCAACAGTGGCCGTATTTACAAGCTTTCCCTCAACAATCTCTCCCTCCGTGGCTCTATTTCCCCCTTTCTTGCCAACTGCACCAATTTACAAGCCCTCGACCTCTCCTCAAATTTTCTCACTGGCCCCATCCCTTCCGACCTCCAATATCTCGTCAATCTCGCCGTCCTCAACCTCTCCGCCAATCGTCTCACCGACCAGATCCCTCAGGAGCTCGCATTTTGTGCTTACTTGAACGTTATCGATCTCCACGACAATTTGCTCACCGGTCAGATTCCTCAGCGATTGGGTCTTCTCGTCAGGCTCTCCACTTTCGACGTCTCTAATAATCATCTCTCCGGACCAATCCCCTCCACTCTGGCCAATCGGAGTGGCAATTTGCCCAAATTTAATGCCTCTTCCTTTTATGGCAACAAGGATCTCTACGGCTACCCTTTGGCGCCAATGAAGAACAGGGGCCTCTCCGTCATCGCCATTGTTGGAATCGGTTTAGGGAGTGGACTCGTCAGCTTGGTTCTCAGCTTCACCGCCGTTTGTATATGGCTGAAAATTACCGAGCGGAAGATGGTAGCTGAAGAAGGCAAAATTAGTCAGCTCATGCCTGATTATTGATCTTAATCACCCATTTTAAAGCACAGATTAAGGAGCTGTAATTCTTCATAAATTTTCTGTTCAGGTATATACCACTTCCCCACTTTTCTCTCCCTTTTCCCGTCTGTTCTAAACCAGCTATGATGTAGTCCCCCTTTTCCCCCCTTTTTTAATTGGGAGATGCACTCTCGATTCATCATCGGAGAGGATATTTTTTCTCTTTTTCAACGTTCTTTTCCCCCCTCCCACTTTTTTGGCCATTTTCTTCACAAAACAATCAACAATGTAAAAAACTCATTGATTAAAATTAAGATGCGCTCCCATTATCTTCCTCCTTATGGTTTATACCGTCGAACAGTTAACTCATTTTCTCAAGCTCTCTGAAGACAGAAGCACAAAAAACTTGTTTTCATGGTAAGATTGGTAACGTGTATGCAAGAACGAGAAGCAATCACCATTATTTCACACATATTGCCTATGCGCTTTACATGTTCAGCCCTTGTCGGTTTGCCCATTTTCTGGGTCAAATTTGTTCTCTTTATAGCTCCGTTGGCTATCTATTTTGTTGCGATGTAGCTTCAATCACTCTTCCCCCGCCCACCCATAAGTTTCTTTGTTCTTGTAAAATTTTCCGAATGTCCGGGCTTTACTTGAATCTAAGCCATACCGTTATTAGCCTCTAGTGTGCAACTGCGTCAGAGAATACCCATTTTCCATTCGCTTTACAAATCAAACACCGTTCCAATTTTTCTTACTAAAGTTGAGGTGGCACCATTATTACTGCCTACTGCTGCTGATTTACAAACTTTGCTCAAGTGTCATCAGATATAATGATGGTATTTTAGAATTTATGGAAATTGATTTTGTGGGTTGAAAAATGAAATTCAGAAGAGTCGGTAGAAGTTGTGTGGATGAGTCCAAAAACTGGTACAAAACGGTCGTTGAACAGTAACAAGTTTGGAGTTTAGTGATGCTGGAAATGGGGAATGCGTTAAAAGAATCATCAGTATGGAATGAAACTGATCCCAAATTTGCTAATATTCTCTCCACCTCCTTAATCCAAACAGGAAACATCCATAATTAGGCAAATACTCACCAAAGTTTGTTGGTCCTCTGACCCTCCTTTAAAGTTTTAAAAGGTGTCTAATAGAAAGAAATTTTCAGACTTTATAAAGAATGTTTCATCCCTCCTCGGAAAAGAACGTACAAAATGGATTTTGGAGGAAAGATAAAAAAATAAAAAAAATTAAAGAGTGGTATTTTTGGGGTGGGGCAGGGATGGTGTGTTGAGTGTGATTGAATAAAGAGAGTTTAAGCTTCACACCGAAAGTAAAAGAGGGAGGAGAGATAAGGAAGGGTCAAAGTCAAACAGGCTTTCATTCCCCGAAATTAATGGCTCTTCCGAGAATGGCATGCATTTCATCATGAGTTGGGCCCCATTGCCACCCCATTATTTGGGCCTGGGCCATCCATTGTTGTGGGGCAATTATCACTTTTGGGCTTTCTTTTTAATTTATTAGCTAGAAACTCGGTAATTAGTTATAATTATTGTGCCTAGTAAATGCTATACAATTTTAATTATTGAGACCCAATATAATGTAACTTCACTCATTCATACATTATATTATTAGTTTAAAGGTTAGATGTTACAGAATTTTGAGCTATCAGATTATCAGATGAAAAAATAAGTAATAAATTAAATGGAAATTCACATTATTATTATTATTATTATTTTTGTTTAGAAGAACTCCTCGGTTGGATAAGATTCACGAGGGACGTATCTCTAGCCTTCAATGGTGTAAAGTAGGCGAGCGGTATCTATGATTCTATATTTTTAATATATATTAATTTTTTCATTATCTAGGGGAATTATGATGGGTGAGGATGACGTTATTCAAATCTACTTCACAATTATTTCTAATTATTTTCCGGTTACTTGTGAAAGAAATGAATATCCAGCACTCATACTCATAGCCACGCCGCTGTCGCCAGCCGAGCGGCTTCTTCCATGGGAAAAATGGGCCAGCCTAAACGGGCTTTTCATTTTGGGTTTTGACCCGACCCAAGCCCTAATTGGAGTACTTACTCACCCTGTCCGATTCTCGAGTCCCTCCCAAAACCCTACGAAACCCCTGCGTTTTCGCGGTTTCGGCTTCTTTTCTATTGAAGCTTCTGTTTTTGGTTGATTGTTACCGAATCTACTGATAGCATAGCATGGAGAAGCTTTCCGAAGTAGTTGAACATGAGGAGGAAAAGGAAGACGGAGAAGATGACCTGAGTTTCGAAGAACTTGGATTGGACCCTCGTCTAGTTCGCGCGCTAATCAAGAAGGGAATTCAAAAGCCAACGCCCATACAACATGTTGCAATTCCGTTAATTTTGGTACGCATTTAATCATTAGAAACGTCTCTGGTATTTGTTTCCTTCACTATACGCACTGCGCTTCCTGATTGGAGGGAGAGCTGTTCAATTCTTGATGCTGCTTCGCTGCATTTTAGTTACTGTTTTCATTTGCTAATTTGTATCCTTTCGTGCTTGGGAAAAGATAATTTCAAAGTTTGAATTTTTATTTCTTCTTTACTCTTTGCTCCATTCGAGGAGGTGTTTTGTGACGTTCTATTTGTTTCAGGAAGGTAAGGATGTGGTGGCTCGGGCGAAGACTGGTTCTGGGAAGACTTTCGCGTACCTCCTTCCGTTGCTTCAGAAGCTGTTTACTGGTTCTAGTACGAAGAAGAAGTCAGGTCCAAGTGCAGTTGTTCTGGTTCCGACTAGGGAGCTAAGTCAACAGGTATACCTGTTCTGCTAATGCATCTGAGAAGGATCTGAGGGAGTTTGGAGTTGTATTTTCTAGTTTAGTCTGTTTAATTGATCAGTTACTGAATTACTTGTGCGCACTATGCATGCAGGTTTATAAGGAAATTTCTTCTCTTATTGAATTCTGTCGAGTTCAAGTGAAAGTTGTCCCATTGACAAGCAGCATGTCACATTCTGATTTGGTAGGTTCAGGTTCATTTTCGTTTACCAAAGTATATTGGGAGGAATAGATTCTGAAATAAACTATTAGATGTAGCGAGGTGATTCAGGCTTTTGTGCTGGTTACTGAATCTATTTGATGAATGTCTCTTGCAGCGAACTGCGTTGGCAGGACCTCCTGATATTATTGTTGCTACACCTGCATGCATCCCTAAATGCTTGTCTGCTGGTGTTCTCCAACCAACCTCCATCAATGAATCACTTGAAATTCTCGTTCTGGATGAGGTAATGTTATGGTACCAATGTGATCAGCATCCCTGTATCTTCTCATTTTCTCAATGGGTAGTGCTACATGTGGTTTTATGTTCTTGGTTCAACTTTAAAATCTCCGTAGAACTGCCAGCTACAGTTTGGCGACATGTAATGGTAATAAAAGATTTTTTTCTTGGGAGGGAGGAACGGATAATATATTGATCGAAGAGACATATACAAAAGAAGGGGACCGAAATTTTCCATAAACCAACTGAATTGGCTCCTCCTGATTGACAAAAATATGCAATAAATCATAATTACAAAACAATATTGTAGTATAACACCATGACGAAGAGTGGAGGCAAATGAGATCCTATAAACCAGCTGAATTGAAATCCGAACTCTAAAAAATTCTATATTATTTTCCAACAATATACGCCAAAACATCAGTTCAGCCTGAAAACAGAAAGCACGTTTCTCTGTGTCTGTTTTGCAAAGAATGCACCAGTTAGGGGAGATGTAAAAGTTCGGCATTCTCCTTTGTAGCACATCAATAGTGTTCAGCTTGCCTTGGACTAGAATCTACAGGAACATTTGTCCTTGTGTTTGTCAGATCGAATAATAGTGGCTGAGCTAACGGAAAAGCATCCATTTGAAGTGGTAGTAAAAGTTCATCAGGATGATTTTAGAAGCATGAAAGAGGGGAAAAAAAAAAAAAAAGAAAAGAAAAGAAAAGAAAAGAAATGATACTTTGTGTAGTTTATTCCAAGGAGTGATATATTCTATTTCTTCTTCTTGGGAACATTCTTTTAAGGAGACTGATGTTCTAGAAAAGAAAGAAAAGAGAAATGTAGGTGCAGCCACTGCACTATAGATGGATCAATATGCCAAGTCATAAAACTATGGAAATAGTTGATCGATTTTTTTAAATAATATTTTCTGGATAAAGAAATAGTTGCTAAAATATACCTTCCCAATCCTCCCTTTTGAGAGAGGATATTGTTTTTGTAGGTATTTGGTGTGTTATTTTATGGGGTATTTGAAGAGGAATCGAATAATAGGGTCTTTAGAGGTCTTCAAGTGATGTTTGCGCCCTTATTAGGTTCAACATCTCTTTGTGGTCTTTGGTGGCTGAACTTTTTTGTAATTTTCTGGTAGATCTTATTTTACTTGATTAGATGTCTTTTCTTTAGCTTGCCTCCTTTTTGTGGGATTTTTTTTTCCTATAAGTCCTTGAATTCTCATTTCTACTTGATGAAAGTTTGGTTATTCATAAAAAAAGAAGAAAACATCAGGTGGAGATTTTGCATAGAGATATAGATTGATAGGCTACTTTTCATTTTTTTCTCTTCCACATGTTTGCAAAATTAATTCTAGGATTTTAAATTTTGAAGAAAGTATAGGTTTCTTAATATCACCTTAAGATTAAGAAAATTCTTATAGGATTAAGTGCTGGTTGATAAATTGTTTTATATTTGTTTTCAGGCGGACTTGCTATTGTCATATGGCTATGAAGATGATATAAAAGCTTTTGCAGCACATGTTCCACGTTCCTGTCAATGCCTTCTCATGTCCGCTACATCAAGGTTGTTATCTACACTGCCTTCACAAGCTGTATTTTTCAGTCCTTGCAGACCGATATAATCTTTTGAGACTTTCTGTTGGTAGACTATGTTTTTAATTGATGGCAGTTTCTCTGTTTATTTATTATTATAATTTTTTAGTCTGTTATATATGGAAGGCAACGTGTACTCACTGTTCATTTTCTTAGTTTTTTTAAAATTAACTTGGATGAATTTTATCTCATTGGTTTATAGAATTTTGTGCTTTGTTTGATCAATTAATGTGGATACTTATTTTGGGGTTTGCATTTCTGACAGCGAGGATGTTGATAAATTGAAGAAGCTGATCCTGCATAATCCCTTCATTTTGTCTTTGCCCGAAGTGGGAGACATTAAAGATGATCTAATTCCAAAAAATGTTCAACAATTTTGGGTAGGTTCCTCTGCACTCGTGAAAAAGATATTAATCACTCTTGCCCTTTAAGTGAACATATCTACATTGTTACTCCTAGATGCTAAATCATTCACTTTGGTACTCCTGTAAGTTTGTAATCATCAGTTTTAAAAAAAATCAAGGATATTCCTTTTGACAAATTTCTTTAACATAGTGTATATGATTTATTCGTTCTCATTTTAATAACATTTCCTTGACTTTGACAGGTGCTAAAAAGTCTTTTGTGTTTTTTCTTTTATTTTTATAATTCATGTATTAACTTCTTCTGTATCTATCATTTAAACTCATGTTTAAAAAGTATTGATATGCGCGTGTCTTTTTAATGTGTCAAGATCTCTTGTGATGCTCGAGACAAGTTACTTCATATTCTTTCACTCTTAAAGTTGGACTTGGTTCAGAAAAAAGTTCTCATATTCACAAATACCATAGACATGGGCTTCAGGTTGAAATTGTTTCTGGAGAAGGTAAAATGACTCTGGTTCACTTTTTTCTTCTGTTCAGAATGAGCCCTTCTAAATATTGTTCTTAACAAATGTATTTTGATCTTTATTTAATTTGTACAATTCCTTTTTCTTTTACGTATACTTTGGTCCAAGTTATCATCTTTTGCAGATGGTTTCTAGATCATTGTTGTGTACTGTTACCGTTTCCTTTTGCAGTAGCTTCTTTTGTGACATAGTTTTTTAATTGAAATTTTTTATATTTCTCCTTCATTTCCTTATATAATCTGAGATACACCCCGACCGACAAGAAAATTTGTTTTTAGTTGATTTGCTGCTTACCTGATGCAGTTTGGAATCAAATCTGCTGTTCTAAATGCTGAGTTGCCTCAAAATTCTCGCCTCCATATTCTTGAGGTATGCGTATTTATAAAAGCTTAGTGTTTGTACAGTTTACATGAGATAAATTAACGCTAAGCAATCTTGGTGTGTTATTTACCTAGTATACTACACGTTTTGTTCTTTCTTTGGCTTCACAGGAGTTTAACGCTGGGCTGTTTGACTATTTAATTGCAACCGATGACAGTCAAACAAAAGAAAAAGAAGCCAACGAGGAGAGTAATGTTGATAAGAGAAAGTCCAGAAAACGTGCCAAACAAAAGATAGATTCTGAATTTGGAGTAGTACGAGGAATTGACTTCAAAAATGTTTACACAGTATGCAAATCAATCTCTCTCTTTCACTCGTGTTTGTTCTTACAATTATTAAATTATTTATTTTGATAAAAATATGTCTATTCTATAGTTACTTGGTACTTTATTTTTTTTTTTATTTTTTTTTTTTAAATAAAGTACCATCTTTCATTGAAAAAAAAAATGAAAGAATATAAGGGCATACAAATTGAAAAAAAAAAAGTCCACCAAGGGAGCACCCTAGAGGAAGGATCTCGAATCTAACAAAATGAGACCTAGCGAATAATTACTAAGGGAATTCATCGCAGATGTTCAAGAAAAAACATTACAATTCACAAGGGACCAACCAAACATCAACAGAATGTCCCTCTCAATCCTTCTATATATTTTATTATTTCTCTTCCATACCCCTGATAAAGCACACCCCCAACATTCATAAGAACTCTTTTGCCCCCTAAACGATGGATGGAGGAGGAAGTCCTCAATCATATCACTAAAGGCTCTATGACGGGCTAATTGAAGGTCGAACACTGTCAACAAAAAGGCCCAACCATCAACAACTTCCTTGAGAACCTGACCAAGGTATTAATCTTCCACGAATAACTTGTAAGACAAAAAACTTAAAAAACTTTTTTTGAGATTTTCATCTTCCAAAGAATCGAGAATACAGATTCCTAAGAGGAGAGGGGTCCAACAAATAATGAAAGAAAGATCAGAAACAAAAGCCATCAAAAGGGCTAGAACTCCAAATACTAACATCCCTTCTCCCCTCTTCAGTCTCGAGATCCCCTAGTAAAGAAAGTAGGGCCTTGACCTCTGTCATTTCCCTATCGAATGAAGGATGATAAAATCCAAACGAAAGAGAGGGCAAGCTTCCTGAATGCAACAAACAATCAAACACAACAATTATTCATAGCAGATAAATGAAAAGGTGATCCCCCAACCATCTATCCTCCCAAAAAAGATGCCAAGCCCATCGCCCACCACACACTGAATCATATAAGAAAAAGAGAGAGAGATAGAGATTTCTTTCCACAATTTTGTGAATGTGCCTTTAACCCCACCACCATCCAATCAAAAGGATGAGAATCATACATGCTCACGATAGTCCTAGACTACAGGAAAGAGGACCCAAGGGAAAAATCCCGTATTATAACGCCCTATTATGTGCCTTTAAATTCCCTAATTCCAACCCTCCCCGGTGAATGAGTTTTCCCACGATCTGTTACTTCATTAAGTGTGTTCCTTTGCTTTCCTCCACACCTTCCCACATGCAGCCCCTCATATGCTTCTCCAAGCTCTTATACATTGAACATGGGGCTCTAAAGAGGGAGAAAAAATAAATGGGAATACCACTTAAAACTGATCGGATTAGGGCAAGCCTCCCTCTTTTGAGAAAAAAGTTTCTCTTCCAGGAGGCCTTAAAGAAATCTACGTCAGGTTGTTTCCAAGAGGAAGCCCTAGATTAGATGTTGGAAGAACACCCACCTTGCCGGCTTAGCTCACTCTCTCATCTTAATGGGATCATTGTTCAGGTCCAAAATCTGTCATTTACTAATATTGTTCTCAAGGCTTGACATGGCCTCAAAGAAAGTAAGGGTGTGATTCATAGTTAAAAAATGTCCTCCTTCCCAGAGCAAAAGAAGATTGTATCATCAGCGAATTGGAGACGAGAAAGAGTTACTCGGTATTTTGTATGTGGTAGAATTTTTATGAACTGAATCCCTTGTTTTTCTGTTCCTCTTTTGATCCGTGGTGGAGGAAGGGAGGTTTATGATTTGTTCTATTAATATATTCCTTTTAGGTCTCTTAATGTGTATGTAGTACATTGTACAAGTAGTGTAATTAGTATGACCCATGTATATAATTCCTTGTGTTATGTGAATTATCAATAATCATGTTACACAATTTACACATTGTCTGATAACTGATATTATCTTGAGTCTCTTGATGGCTGGCTTCAACCATCAAGCAAGCTTTTAACAGTAACTTAACTGCTATCTGTTCAGGTTATAAATTTTGAGTTGCCTCCAAGTGCATCAGGATACATACACCGTATCGGACGTACTGGAAGAGCTTATAATACCGGTGCTTCTATCTCATTGGTTGGTATTTTGAGATGCTGTTTGTACTTCACGGCGTTATAGTGACTATTTACTTGAGGTTTTCTTTGAGGGTGTGGTGTATTCTTATGTTTCTTTCTTGTTCTTTTGACATATTTAATTTTGGACTCCGTTAATTATAACTAACCTCTCTGTTGACCTCCTTGGGTGCTTTTACATCCTTTACCCAGCTTGTGTATTTTATTATATATTCTCTTATGCTGTCTCCTTATCACGTGCAGCATGTGCGCTTGGTAAATGTAACTGCAACCAATGTTGGTGTTGATATCTCATTAATACTCTGTTTCTCTCTCTCTATTGTGATAGGTTTCTCCAGATGAGATGGATATTTTTGGAGAAATACAATCTTTCCTGAGAACTGATGGGGATACAGACATTATTGTACCATTTCCATTACTTACTAAGAATGCAGTAGAGTCTTTACGTTATAGAGCTGAGGTTTGTGTGATGCATATATAATATTTCTTAAGGGTGGCCATTTAGATATTAAACTTTCATTATTGATGTGTTCTGTGTGCCTTCGCAGGATGTTTCGAAGAGTGTGACAAAAATTGCTATTAGAGAATCTCGAGCTCTGGATTTGAGGAACGAGATTCTTAACTCTGAAAAGTGAGCTATTTCCCCTTGTCTAAATTTTCTGAAAAATTGTACTATTCTGTTTGCTTTAGGTTTGAAAACAATTATTTGCCAATTACTGCACCACCCAAGTTGCAAACAGTCATCTAACCAGCATGTCCATGTCTTTCACTTTGTGCGCATAATTCAATTTAATTTGTTAATATAGGAGTGTTATTATGCCCATATTTACGTCCATTTAATAACTTCATAATGTATTCTCGTTCCTGTTTCCTATCCAGACTGAAAGCTCACTTTGATTCTAATCCGAGGGACTTGGGTAACATCTTTACTGAATTTTTAGTTGTTTGTACCAACATTTACCCATTTATGCTGCTTAAGTTTAATGGAGTTTCTTGTGCAGATTTGTTGAAACATGATAAGATTCTTAGCAAGAAACCCCCTGCTCCTCACCTGCGTGACATTCCTGACTATCTTGTCGACCCAGTAACTCAAGAAGCCAGCAAAATCATCAAACTTGCTAGAGCAGCAATGGGAAATACACAGTCTGGCCGTCGACGTGGGTTCAAAAGAAAATCTAGAAATGATAAAGACCCTCTTAAAACATTTTCGGCTGAGGTACGATTTTGCTTATTTCAATCTGACGGTAGTCTCAGAGTAGGTAGTTACTACTAATGGCACTCTTGTCTGATTTCAACAATTTGGTCGCCCACTAACCCGCTCGTTGGTAATTGCATTTCTACTTGTTTAAAAATAGGCTCCAAAGAGATCTCGCCGTGGTGGCGGGAATAGAGAAGGCAAAAATGATGACCAAAACAGACGCAAGAAGAAAAATTCTGTCTGACTTGTCGATCCTGGATGGTCAACAGCCAGTAGATCCACAATTTTGTATTGAAAACTAGTGATAAATTATAGTTTAGCAGGAATGTACTCGATGTAACTGTGGCAATTTTTCCCTGAGAAATTTCGTTATAGTGATGATTTTGATTGAAAAGTAAGGTGAAATTATCGCTTTCCAGCCTTGTAATTGTTGTTTCACTCTCATAGAAAACATGACTTAAAAAAGCTCCTGCGATAAAGGCCTATAAGATTGGGGTGACCAGAACTTGCTTTAAATAGGGTTTCCTCCTACCTGCTAATCCTCGACGTCCATCTGATTTTCAATTACATTTGGTACTTCAATGTTTTAAGCCAATCTCAATTTAAAAATGGCAAAGAAGCAAAATAAGTGGGTGTGCGATGAATCACAATACAAGCATCAGGTCTAATCCAAACCCAATGTGTATGATCATAATAGCTTCATAGAGTAGTTGAAGCATTGTAGTTTGGAACCGTTCGGTAATGGAGCTCCATTCCGGCTGCTTTGTTGCACCAGTTCTCTTCTTCAATTCTCTCGCTGGCGGCTTCTTGCCAATGCTTAGCGGTGACATATCGTTGCCTAGATCTAGAAAACGATCAAACCTGAAATCAACCCATTTCAATCATAAAAATATTAATAAAGAAAAAAGAAACTGCTGCTTGCGGCAAGGTAAGGGTTTGGTGGAGGGATGAGGATGGAGGAAGAAGAAGATTGTGAACGCAAGGGCATATAGTTCATGTAAGGGCGTTCAGTCCAATTACTCTCGACAAAAAAAGATGCACAGATTTTACCGGAGAACCATTTCTCTCTTCAACAATCCACCATCTGCATTACTACTCACGAAATCGAACAGCCCATTAACCTTCTTTCTCAGAAAACCGCACTTGTCTCTCTCTCTGTCGCTAATAAGTTCTCACACGAATCCCAATTGCACAACAGAGACTGGAGGTTTTGGGCCTATTCACCTGAAAACTACTCCGCATGACTCCACCAATGATAGAGACGCCGACGAATTTTCCGCTGACGTCGAAAAGGTGTACAGGATTCTAAGGAAATTCCACACCAGGGTTCCGAAACTCGAGCTTGCTCTGCAGGAATCCGGTGTCGTTTTACGCTCTGGTCTTCCGGAACGAGTTTTAAGCCGGTGTGGCGATGCCGGAAACTTGGGTTACCGGTTTTTCGTCTGGGCTTCGAAGCAACCGGGTTACAGGCATAGTTATGAAGTGTATAGAGCTATGATTAAAACCTTGGGGAAGATGAGACAGTTCGGAGCCGTTTGGGCGCTGATTGAGGAAATGAGAAAAGAGAATCCATACATGTTAACGCCTGAAGTGTTCATTGTTTTGATGAGGAGGTTCGCTTCCGCCAGAATGGTAAAGAAAGCAGTTGAGGTGCTTGATGAAATGCCCAAGTATGGGTGCGAACCTGATGAGTACGTATTTGGGTGTCTTCTTGATGCTTTGTGTAAAAATGGCAGTGTTAAAGAAGCAGCTTCGCTATTTGAAGATATGAGAATTCGGTTTAATCCCACTCTGAGACATTTCACATCATTGTTGTATGGTTGGTGCCGAGAAGGCAAGATTTTGGAGGCGAAGCATGTATTGGTCCAAATAAAGGAAGCTGGTTTTGAGCCGGACATTGTGGTTTATAACAATTTACTTGGTGGGTATGCTCAAGCAGGGAAAATGCGGGATGCTTTTGATCTGTTGGAGCAAATGAAGAAAGTGAACTGCGGGCCAAATGCAGCTTCTTATACAATTCTGATTCAGGCGTTCTGTAAGATGGAAAAGATGGACGAGGCAATGCGTATTTTGGTCGAAATGCAAGGGAGGGGATGCGAGGCAGACGTTGTGACTTATACAACTCTGATAAGTGGATTTTGCAAGTGTGGGAACACAGACAGAGCATATGAGATATTGGATAATATGATTCAGAAAGGCCATGATCCTAGTCAGTTGAGTTATTTGTGTATAATGATGGCGCATGAAAAGAAGGAACAGCTGGAAGAGTGTATGGAACTCATGGAAGAAATGAGGAAGATTGGTTGCTTACCAGACCTTAACATATATAATACAGTCATAAGGTTAGTATGCAAGTTGGGGGAGCTCAAGGAAGCTGTTCGACTTTGGGGTGAAATGGAAGCTGGTGGGCTTAATCCAGGTCTTGACACATATATTGTGATGGTTCATGGGTTTCTTAGTCAAGGTTGTCTAATTGAAGCTTGTGATTACTTCAAAGATATGGTTGAAAGAGGTCTATTATCTGCTCCACAGTATGGTACTTTGAAGGAACTAACAAATGCTCTTTTGAGAGATCAAAAGCTTGAATTGGCAAAAAACATGTGGAGTTGTATTACTACTAAAGGAGGTGAACTTAATGTCAGTGCTTGGACAATTTGGATTCACGCACTTTTTTCGAACGGGCATGTGAAGGAGGCTTGTTCTTACTGCTTGGACATGATGGATGCAGACCTAATGCCACAGCCGGATACTTTTGCTAAGCTTATGCGTGGACTGAAGAAACTTTACAATAGACAACTAGCTGTAGAGATCACAGATAAGGTGAGGAAGATGGCTGCAGATAGGAACATCACTTTCAAGATGTATAAGAGGCGAGGGGAGAGAGATTTAAAAGAGAAAATCAAGGCCAAAGTAGATGGAAGGAAAAGAAGAGCACGTAAACGCCGCTGGGGTGGAGTGCACAAAAAGACTAAATCCCTGTAATTTAAGAGCCTTGTCTCGAAGAATGATTCATTTTGGGGTTTCTGTAAAAGATTTGATTTGTAATGGTTGGTGCATCATTACTGCTTCTACAATCCTCCGTCCACCATTTTACTGAATTGATGAGAAGTGTTCTTTGGCTTTCTGATTTAGTTCATTGCAGCCGATATCAATTATAGGTGTATTCTATTAGTGAGGAAACTACACGTGGGATCTTTGTGGTCTAAAACTTGCCACAAGGAGAAGGTTAGTCAAAATGCTTTATTTTTCAGAATGAAGATCTTGTTAAAAAAGGAAGACGGATATCCATTTAACCATCTGTTATGTAGTAACTGTGTTTATTGCACTGATAGAAAACTGGATTTCCTGATAGATTAAGAAAATAGGCCATAGGTGGTGTCATGAACATTCATTCCAAAAAATCAAAAGCCAAAGGTAACCACAGAGGCTTAAGAGGATAAAAAAATCTTTTTCATAGAAACAAATTACAACGCAGTTTTGCTTTATCCATCTAGAACATAATGAATCCCAGTAATGAAAGATTTTACATTCTCAGGCCAAAGATACACTCAATTAGCCAAACTATATGATCCCAAATGTTTCTGTACAACATAAATTCTAAATCACACACAAGGCAGTTTACTCTGGCGGACAGATGTAAAGCGTCAATATTAATATGTACAGGAATTCAGATATTACAGCTGAAATATATAAGATTGTGGTTCAATCTGGGTCCTTGGAGATTTTGCAGTGTTTATTCATTAATATGACTTATCTCTATTTTAACCTCGTTATTTTGTTTTCAAATGTATGCATGTTCATTGTTTCTTCTTATAAATAAGGGAGATGATATTTTCACCTTCCGCTGTATCAGCTTGGTGCAGTAAGCTATTGGGTCAATTTCAAATAGGTATATCCATCTAATCCAACAAATAGTGTTACTACATGGTTCGATGTGAGATCCCACATCGGTTGGAGAGGGGAAGGGCACATTCCTTATAAAGATATAGAAACCTCTCTCTAATAGACGTGTTTTAAAAACCTTAAGGAGAAACTTGAAAGGAAAAGTCTAAAAAAGATAGTATTCGTTAGTGGTAGGTTTAGGTTGTTACACTCTACGTGAGAAATTCACTTTCTCCTCAAGTTCCAGACATCATCAACTTCAGGTATGCATTTTTCTCGATAGAAAACTGTTACCTTTCCTTCAACTTAGACGACTAGTTTGCCTTTCCTTAAGTTCGCCAATATTTGCAGGGTTATACTTGAAGTGATTATGTCCAAAGTAAAATACTTGATACCTCTTCTCCTAGAAGAAATCAAGCATTCCTTTTGTCAGTTCCTTCTATAACTAAATCAGATGTCTCATATCAACCACTTCAAGTTCCTTTATGTTGCCTTTTAGGAAATGATCTGTAATTACGATAATCTGTGTCATCATAGATTTCCTCTTGCAGTGAACAAAAATTAAGAGTAATCAAACTTCGTAATATTGATAGGAAGGCAGAACTGTAGATAGGGGATATGCTATACCTGCAAAAGCTCCTCAATCACATTTTCAAGTGTTATCCTCCTCAGAGAGAGAGAGAGAGAGAGAGAGTTGCTCGTGTTTGAGACGAAGTACCTCATTGCCATCAAAGTCTTGGAGTGTTTTCAGTTCTGCTCTGCGGAACAGAGCTTTATGTTCTTTACCCAGTGAAAGGTTCGATAGCTGGTCAAAACAAAATCAAGCAATCAATTTTCAGGTCTCTGATTCTGTTCTGTTTCCACCCACTGGGGACAAAGCTGCAGTTCATTTCATTCCTGAAAATTTGAATATGAGACTGCATGAACTGAGACTCATATATAGACATGAGGACAAGACTGAGGCCATACATCAACCCAGAAAACAACACCAAGAAGATGACTACTCCAATGCGACTGAAAAATCCTCAAGTGCATCAGCTATATTCAGTACTAGCTTCTTCTTCTTGACTGGTTGGTGTTGGTTCAGAAGAGGAGCTTCAAAAGCTAGCTACAAAGCACTTAAATTCTCGGGACAGGAAAAAGAAGACGTGCTGTGCTGTGCTGTGCTATGCTATGTTTGTTCCTGCTTCGGTTCTGTATGGTTAGTTAATTTGGTTGGCATATTTAGTTTCTTTTGTATAGTTAAGGATTGTACTTCTTATAAGATTGTTTCAATTGTGTTTGGTTTTAAGGTGAGTTTTTAGATTACTTTTGAGAAAAAGACTTTTCTCTAGCAAAACTAGTTTGGTTGTGTTATAGGATTTTCAAAAACAAATTTGATTATAAATCAAACTAATTGAGAATTAAGCTACCGTGAGATTCTATATCGGTTGGAGAGTAAAATGAAACATTCTTTATAAAAGTATGAAAATCTCTTCTTAACAAATTCGTTTTAAAATCGTAAAGTTGACGATGATACGTAATAGACCAAAATGAATAATATCTATTTGCAGTAGACGGTTACAAATGACATCAAAAGCAGACATTCAGCGGTATGCCTATGAACACGGAACCCACGAAAGTGGACGTTCATATTGAGAGGCAACAATGTGCAACTTTAGGATGTCGGCCAGGCCTAGGGCAGGAAAGATGAGCTCAAGGCTTGGCCTTGTGGGTTTGGATGGGCTGAGTACGGCTGACAGAAATGCCGTCAATTCAATTATTGCAAAAGCGCGTGACACTGTGCACGTTGAAGGGTCCCGCCAATGCTCTTTTCTCTTACTACTAAGCATCCCATCACATCAACCGCTAAAATTACAACGCTTTCCTTTCTTTTTCCCACTGCCATTTCTTCTCTCTCTCGCTCTTTTCCCTCTCCTTAGATGAAACTACGCACAATAACTAACCAAACCCAAAAAAGGGGAAAATTAATTTTCAGATCCAAGATCTGGACTTTCAGACACTAAATGCTGCTGCTTTCCTTCTTCTCTTATCTGATCTAAGGTGATTTTTCCAGATCCCATCAAGTTTCTGTTACCTGTGCGTTTGTTTCCTTTATCCATTCTTTTATCTCAATCTCTGTAGCTTGTTCACAACTTGAAAGGTTTCTGCTGCCTTTGTATTTATCTCTTGATACTGGGGGTGAAACACATCGACCCACAATGCTACATTACATCGATCTATGTGCTTCTTTCAGTTTCCAGTATGAAATTGCATTGTTTTGCATCGGATGGTGTTTGTTTTTTCCCCCCTTCAATCGTGGGCTAAATTTGCTTCGTTTCTTTAACTTTCTCGGATTTTATTTTCTGGGTTTTAAATCTCTGAAATTATAGGTTATAAATATGTGTTCTGTATGGAGGCCATAGATGATGATTTGAAAATTAGATTGAGCTGTGCAGTTCGTGTTGTTTGCTGATTTAGTTTTGGAAGTTTACTCTTGAAATTTGCATCCTTTTGATTTACTCGATTTTGATGGGTGGGTGCTGGAAGTGGGGGATAAATAGACATGAGTGGCCACAGGCATCTAGTATCTGGAAATTCCCTCATGGGTTTCATTCTAGTGTCGGTGGCTTTCTGTAACAAGTTGCTACTTTCAGGAGAATGATTTTTTGAACTGAATTTTGGTTCCATGGAATCATATTGTCTATTTAATGGACATGCAATCTTACTATCGGTTGTTTATGTTTTCATCAAATGCAGAATCATATTCTTTTGAACTATTAATCATGCAAAGGAGGCAACCTACTTCCACGCGCCGCAATGGAAGCTTTCCATTTGCTGGGGCTCTAAATGCGAAATCAAAATCATCTCCCCTGTTATCTATTTGCCTGGTCCTTGTGGTAATTTTCATGATTAAGAATCAGTTTTCTTTCCTGATTTATTTTATATTTCTTATCGTTTTCTATATATTATTGCGGTGGTTGGATGATAATCCGTGATTTCCAGAGTAACGTTACCACTCAGTAAAACATAATCCATTGGTATTCCAATTTTGATTTTTTTTGTGGGTTCTCACAGGGAGCAGTTCTTCTACTTGTCTATGCATTTAGTGGACCAGGTTTGTATTTGATTTACAATTTCTAGACTTCTCAATTCATGATATGTTTCCAAGTAGTTTCGGGTGTAGACTTTGATTATAGTCGAGGAAATGAACAATGGGGATTATTGTCTCATTCATTGAACAACTATTTATCAATGCAGGTTCATTTGGAGGCAACAAGATAGTCAGCAAGATTGAAGGTACATTAAGTTTTCCTTTGTAACCTCCTTGACATTTAGGGATCAGGCGTCTCTCCCTCTTTATCACATTTTCATGCAATATTTGCCCCTTTGAGCATTCTTTGCTTTCTTTCACATCACAATCCTTCGTTTTTGAATCTACGATTACTGAGCAACTGATAGATATTTTCCTTTGGGTAAGATCGAAGATGAAATACTGCCCCCATCATTTTGCACTACATGAAAAATGAAAGAAAAAACAACTTCATCCTTCATTGCTTGTAAACAGAGCACTCAACAATTAAAACATAACAGTAGCTTTGACACTTTCTTTGTACTTTATCTGCCATGTCTGAGCCTCCCAAAAGAAGAATCCTTGTTGAGACATTTACTCTTTCTAGACATTTTATCTTCCATAAGCCGTTGATAAGTCCCTTGGGATCAAAGATTAAGGTGTGAATTCTTTGCCTGGGAAATGACCCGAGGAGCCCAATTTCCAAAGTCTACTATCTTTCCTCCCAACAACCCCTGGGGGTTGCAATTTTATACTGTTTGTTTTCCTCCGTATCTTGATTCACTGGGGACAAATGATATCACATTTGTGTTTCTTTTGTTTGTTCTTGATGGGTTATTTTTAACGAACTTGCATGGTAAAGCCTGTAATATTGAAGAACTTCTACGGTGGTTTGATGATCTCGATCAATTTTAGTTACAGCAACTTGTAAAATGTAATGATTTGATAGTTGATCCTGATGATGCTTCTATAAGATTTGATTGCATCTATGAGCATTTACTGTCAAAATTGAACCTACAGGTGATTTTTCATGCACATTGGAGTTGCTGAAAGCAGTACCCATCTTAAAGAAAGCATATGGCGACAGTATGAACAAAGTTTTGCATGTTGGTCCGGATACCTGCTCTGTGGTATCTAAGCTATTGAAAGAAGGTGAAACAGAAGCATGGGGCATAGAACCATATGAAATTGAGGATGTTGATGGAAACTGCAAATCACTTGTGAACAAAGGCATTGTTCGTGTGGCGGATATCAAATTCCCTCTACCCTATAGAGCAAAGTCATTTTCTCACGTTATTGTGTCAGATGCAATGGATTACCTATCCCCCAAATACCTGAACAAAACTCTTCCGGAATTTGCAAGGGTTTCTTCTGATGGTCTTGTTATATTTTCTGGTAACTTTTTGAAAGCTCTATGCAACATCGTAATGATTGCTTTCCATTGCATCATAATTTCATTACCAATCACTTTGTTTTAAATTCATCATTGGCAAATATTTTTTGAAGTGTATCTACTTCACTATGGAAACTCCACAATCGTGTGGTGAATGACCTCATTGAATGTTGGATGCTCTGCTCCTACTAAAAGTACAAGTTGGGTAGAGAGGATTTGAATCTAGGATGGAAAACTTAAGTCAACTAGGATTTTCCAGTTGAGCCATCACTGTGGAGTAGAATTACTTTGTTTTGTGATAAAAGCAGCTACTACTGTTCAAATATTACACTTCTTTTCTTGACCCACAAGGAACCAATTGGAGAGTTCCTTTTAGCTGATTGTCATTATAGCAAGCATACATAATTATTTGGACTATAAATCTTGTCCCCACGTTATGGATACAGAGAAATATTTAATAAACTAAGAGTCTTCTCTATTGCGTAACTTGTTTCTCCTTTTCTTCTTGCTAACAACGTTTTGATGTTGGTCTTCATTATTTCTTATCCGACGTTAATATCCTCTATTTGATAAAGGTCTGGTGACCTGCTACTCTCTCCTTTTTGTATAGGTTCACCTGGTCAGCAGAAAGCAAAAGTAAACGAGCTAACAAAGTTTGGACGGCCGGTAAGCTACTACTTATAGCATGTTATATGGATCTTGTGTGCCATTTTTATTGTGTATACTCATGCTTCTTCTTCTCTTTTTTTTTTTTTTTTTTTTTTTTTTTTTTTTTTTTTTTTTTTTTTTTTTTTTTTTTTTTTTTTTTTTTTTTTTTTTTTTTTTTGTGTGTGTTTTTCACATAAAATTATAAACAATATGGATAATGTGTAAATTCACGGATCTACTTGCTCGTGGAACTATAGTGAGTAGACGAGCTCTTAAAACAAACTCCTATGGCTTTCATAACTGTGGTTTAAGTTATGTTACAGCTAATAAGCTGTAGACATCTAGGTATTGATATTTTCCTCTTTGCACAATTTCTGCATGAATCAATCGTCAGGGAAAATTGCACATTGCCCTGCGCCTCCCCTCAATTAGGGATATCTGTTGTTCATTTAATTATTTTCTAGAATTACTTCAATCTTGAATTGGATGAGTTAAGGCCGTAAGTAAGTAGTTAGAGCATATTATTTATGTGGTATACTTGAGAGGTGCATAATATGGTTGTGTGTGATTTCATTAATGTAATGGATGCATTACTTCATATTTGAAGGCCAAAATGAGGAGCTCGTCTTGGTGGATTCGATTTTTCACCCAAACAAGCTTAGAAGAGAACGAAGGCGCTGCCAAGAAATTTAAGCAAGCAGCATCCAAGCAGTCTTACAAGCCCGTCTGCCAAGTTTTCCATCTCAATTCATACCATTGATATCAAATCATAAGATATGACATTATTTCTTACCCTCTTTTTTGTCTCCTTTTCTTGTCATTCTTATGTTATAAACAAACATAAAAGAAGCTAGACAGGTGGAGAATCAGCAATTGATGTACGCGTTTTTTCTTTTCTTTTTCTTCTTTCGGTGGTGGGGTTGGGGAAATGTTATTGGCACAAAATTGTCAACACGGGAGATTTTAGTGTTCTCAAGGTTACTATATATATATATATATTAATTATTTTTATTTAACGAGATGAGTACTACTGATGGTCGTATCGTTTTGGCTCGTGGCTTTCTTAGTATATTTTCTGCCTATATTACTCATCATGCCCACTGATCCAACTCTGATCTGATGTATCCTGCTGACATGTTGATATTGTATAATAATTTATCTTCTGAACTGTATACTCTTGTTTCGGCTGGAATTTTTTTTTCTCTGTTCTTTTCATCTTCTAGCTGCAGCTATGAATACAGTTATGCCAAGTAACTTGAACACAATGGCTGTCCTCTGAATCCATGCACCCTTGAAATTTTTGTAGTACATAGAATTGAGTTGGTATTAAATGGTTCTGTTATACCAAAATCTAGATTTCTCCCTAATGGCTTCCAATTATGCATCAACAGAGTCTGGGAATGAGATTCTGTGTTTTCTTTCAACCCTGTAGTTTATAGAAATGACTTCGACTCGAATTGGCCTAATCTTTGAAGGTTCTACGAAACTTATCTCATGCCCCCTCTTTGGGTAGAAATTAGTTTTTTTTTTTAAAAAAAAAAACCTTTTAATTGGATTAGTTGTATATGTAAGTATCCTGTCATGCTTAAGTTTACAGATTTGAATATTATGCAAGATATAGCCGGCCACCTACACAGCCCTGTGATGAAGAAAATCAATCAGAGGGTAGTATGAAATTTGAAAAACAGAGGCTCAGGATGCGAGTGAAGCTGTTGTTTGATATGATAGAGGAGAACAACAACCAAGCCACGTGTAACCGTGCCAACTTTGACGATCAAAGCCAAACTTGGATAGATTTTATTCAAAGGTTAGAAATTGGCTAATTATGATTAAACCAAGAAATCATTTTGATCTTACTGGTACGGTTGAGGTTGAAAAGAGGACATAAGTGTAAGCAGCAGTCGGGTTCTCTTCTTTACAACCAATTTCTGCCAACATTGATATAGTATTATTATTAAGAACATGGAAATTGTTGTTACCAGAATGATGGGTCCTTATCTGACTGGGTCAGGGTCCTTGAATGTTGTGTGAAATGCTGGTTCATATGTCTATCTGGCCCCATCTCAGCTCTTGATGTTTCCCATTTGGGAACCCATCATCCAATCATTATTAATTTTCCAGATTACAAACTATAAGTATTCATCTCAGTAAACCCAGCTGGATGTGGGTCTCAACCCAACTTCCTTCATGGGCCTTCAAAACAATCACACACAGCAAAACCAAAAAATGGGCTAGCTTCATTTGAATCATTCTTTCTCGAGAGCTTTTGGGTTTTCATTTTTGGTTTTCGACATGAAGTTAGAATTTGTGTAGAGAGAATGGTTTGTATGTATGAAGTAGTCGTTTTCATGTGTTTTAAGACATGACAGCTTAGTCTGTAGTTATGTGGTGGACCTTGCCTAGCTAGCTGATGCAAATAGCTACAACTCCTGTTTGCAGGCACATGAGCAGTCACACACTGTTGAGGCCACAAGGCGGCCCCAAACTCCAAACTCACCACCACCCTGTGTTCAATAAACCAATGG
This sequence comes from Cucurbita maxima, assembly GCF_002738345.1. Classification (NCBI taxonomy): domain Eukaryota; kingdom Viridiplantae; phylum Streptophyta; class Magnoliopsida; order Cucurbitales; family Cucurbitaceae; genus Cucurbita; species Cucurbita maxima. The sequence continues at coordinate 2,905,950 of NW_019272020.1, forward strand.
CATGCATTGTGGCATCAAACCCTGGCTAGTTTTAGCTTCATTCCATCTGGTACTTTTCTTCCAAAAGAACCCAACTTTTTTAATAAGTTGGGTCAAAAAACCAGTAGAAACAAAAGGTAGTTAAATCAGAGTGGAAGTGGAAGTGTTAGGTAGCAGAAGAGAAAACAGCTGGATTTTGGAGTGGAGTGTAAGGAAAATGGTCCATGCAGAGTGTGATCAAAGCTTAGCGGCTAATGACCCACTTGCATATACTTGGGTTTGGGACACATCCTGGTCTACACCACTTCAATGCTCCTTTCAAGTTCATAATAAATAGTTTGGGCGGTTTGGATTTCTTTTTGGACTCCCAAACATTTCTTTTCCTGTTGTCTGCTCCATAATCTACAGATCCACCAAATTCTAGTCAATTCCCGATCATTGGATGTCTGGATGTTTTTTTCCCCCCCCCCCTTCTTTTTCCATATTTTGACAAGCAATTTGGTCTCTGACAAAACAAGTATTAGATTGAGTTAGAGGAGCAATGGCTGCCACGGTTTGTTCCATCAGTTATGATCTCAATAGAGACTTAATTATAATTAGGGAGATGATTAGTGAGAGTATTAATTGAAGCATAGAGTAGAGAAAGGAGGAGGGGAGGGGGTTAAAAGGGTCCTACAAAATTGAAGAGAAGAAACAAGATGGTCCATGGGAGTGTCTCCTCGGAAGAGGGTGAGGAATGGAGTAACGTGAGGGATCATGTTAGTTGTCACCGTAAGAGTTTGTCTGAAACGGTCACTGAATATATCTTCTGTGCAAGGTTTAAATGGCGGTGGTGGGGGCAATTAACCCACCTTTTCACATGCCCTAATAACTTCTTTTCCTACAAATCACGTGCCCCTTCTTAATTAATTAATTATTACTTTCTTAACTTTCCGATATTGTTCGCTTTGACCTAGTCTCACAATTTTAAAATACGTGTACTAGAGAGAAGTAACCGATGAATGCATGTGATATGTAACCTTAAACTTATGGCCTTAGGTGGTTATAGTTTATGTTAATTTGGTTAGTACAACGTTAACCTTAATTTGCACCCACCTACGTAACTGTCCACAACTTGAATGCATTAACATCTGTCTTAATCCTTCACTTGTATGTGTTAATTTAATTTTTCCACCTTCTGCAGTGTTGTCTTCAACTGTATCAGTTAAAACAACACATGTTTAGCTCTCTTTTTTTTTTTATTGGGTTTTTTAAAATTACTTAATTTATCCTCAAAATCAAATATTTAATTAAAGTGAATAATAATTATAAATAAATAATAAAAAAAAAAGTAGGAGGATGTGATTAGAGAAGTGAAAGCATAATAAGAATAGTAAGAAAGTGAATTAATGGAGGAGGAAGGATGTAATTAGTCCAACAAAGATAAGCCCAAAATCATATCAATAAGAGTGGTATTATTGGGTTAATGTTAGTGTGGAAAAGCAAGGAGACCCAATTAATTAATAAACCAACTATATAATAATATATAAGAGGGAGTATATGATATGGTTTTCTAATCAAGAAATTTGGCATCTTTCTACCATGTCCTTCCCTTGTCTGCCCGCTGCCCAACCCTTTATTGTCACACATTTTCATTTTGCATCAATCAGATCATTCTACTAAAATAAGCGACCCCTAATTTATTACACCCTCTACATTTTCCTCTTCATCCAAGTTCCACATATGAAATTACCTTACCACCCTCCTTCCAATCTCTCTCTTCTACACCTTTGTAATGCAAAATTTTCACCAAAAATGGCTGTTTTTTTTTTCTTTTTTCTTAAGGCTCCCACCGCTTGCCGATATTGTCTGCTTGAGCCTATTATGTATCGCTGTTAATTTCACATAAATTGAAAAATATGGGGGAGCGAAAGTGGGTGTGACTACATACTTAAAGAAAGAAAACCCTACATCTTTTACTTTTACTATGTACATATTAATTAAGACAAGCTAAGGTAAGCTTTGATTTTAAGTTTGGCATGGATCAATAATATGCATTAGCTGACCCATAAAGACAGCAGGTTTAGGAGGATCATTAGATGATATCATAATAACCCTAAAGAGATAAAGAAAATGATAATAATTGGAGAAAAGACTAAGTAAATAGTGGATGGATAATTGTAATTCATCCATTACATTCATGTGAATGAGTGTTCTTTACTTTTTAGGGCCGACATTTCCTTGTCTAAATTTTGACTTTTTTCTATTTTTTTTAATATATAAAAACACCCTAGGTGCCATGTGGCAAGTGCCATGTGGCAAAATCCAACAGCTGAGTGGACACCGGTTAACTACGTAGGGGAAAATTAATATTAAAATCTGCCACCCAATATAGTTTTACCATTCACTTGCTGATCCAAATATTCACACAATTTCTACCGCTAAAAAAAATGTAACTGCCGTAATATTTACCACAAAATGTGAATAGATATGGTTAATTGGGATTGAAAGTTCAATATTCACAACTTTTAGATCAATAATAAAGAAAAATATAAATTAACTAAATCTTAAAAAGGAATATCTAAGATATATTCAAAAACTAATAAATTAAATCATAAATAAAAATATTAATGAATATGTAAGATATATTTAAAAACTAATATATTTTTCAAATATTAATTAAATATTCAACTAATTCATAAGTTGGGAGGAATATAACCATCAAAATATGCATCCAATGGGCCATCGACGAATTTTATATTGATTTCTTTAAAATTATTACTTTTAAAAAGTTTTGTAGAAAAGTCTTTGTTATTTTGTTGCACATTTGATGTTCAAAATACTTACCAACCCCGAAATTAGGTGTGTGTCTACAGACATAAAGTAGGGGGGTTTTTGCTGCCGACGGACATGAAGTTTTGGTACGAGCCCTGTTTTGTCCAACCTTTTGAGCGCTTACAAAGTGTGTTTGTTGAGCTGAAATGGACGGGTAATTAGAAGATGGAACTTAACCCAAATCAAATTAATCAATTAATTAACATTAAGGTTGAAGCAGAGAGAAAGACAATGGCAGACACAGTGTGGGTGGGGATTGTGCAGTCAGGGGACATACGGGCCCCGACCCACTGTTCCTTTCTTCTTCTTTGAGGCTCAGGTGGGTCTATTTCCCCATCTTCTCTACTCGATGCTGTCGGCCTCCTCTTACTACGAACCCTCTTCCTTTAATGTCTGTTTCTGTGGTTTCCCCCAACAATTAACCCTCAGATTAAACATTCCTAATCCCATCCATTCCTGTTTCATCTTCCATATCAAAATCATCACTTAAATCCATAAACACTCTAATTAAATGATTCATTTTTATTATCTCTAATTCCTATAATCATAATAATGTAAAACGCGTTATTTATAGAATATATATATTTTGTCTCTTATTTTATTTAAATTATTAACATTTATATTGAAATCAGAACCTAGACCCCACATGTGGTCAAAAGTTTTTGTTGTCATATCTACGTGGCCTATGGATTTTGTGCTATAAATATGTTTGCTAGAGAGACCTCTCCAACCCAAACATTCCAACCAAGACTTCCTCTCTCTCTCTCTCTCTCTCTCAACAAATTTCAACCTCACTAACCTCTCTATCTCATAATCTCTTCTTAGCAATTCCTCAACGTTAATCTCTTCTTAGCTAAACAAAATGAAGATGCTATCCACAAAGGCTACGTGCAACTCCCACGGTCAAGATTCCTCCTACTTCCTAGGGTGGGAGGCTTATGAGAAGAATCCCTTTGATGAGGCTTCTAATCCTAAGGGCATAATTCAGATGGGTCTTGCGGAGAATCAAGTAATTGATTATTCATATTCTACCATTTTGGCTACCTTTCTTATGCCTCAATTATTCACCTTTTCTTCTTCCTCTCATTTTGCAGCTATCATTTGACCTTCTTGAATCATGGCTCACAAAGAACCCTGACGCAGCCAGCTTCAAACGAGATGGCCAATCCATTTTCAGGGAGCTCGCTCTCTTCCAAGATTACCACGGTTTACCCGCATTCAAAAAGGCATTGGTTGAATTTATGGCGGAAATTAGAGGGAACAAAGTAACATTTGAGGCTAATAACATAGTCCTCACAGCTGGCGCAACTTCAGCCAATGAGACACTTATGTTCTGCCTTGCCGAGGCTGGCGATGCTTTTCTCCTCCCAACTCCATACTATCCAGGGTCCGTATTCCTATAATAATCAATCTTTACTCAAACTTGAAGCTATATTAAGAATCATAATTCTGATCTTTACTTGCACTTGTTGTACAAACAGATTTGATAGAGATTTGAAATGGAGAACCGGCGTTGAGATTGTACCAATTCATTGCACCAGCTCCAACGGCTTCCAAGTCACCCAACCGGCTCTCGAGCAAGCCTATAAAGAAGCCGAAGCTCGCAACCTACGTGTCAAAGGCGTGTTGGTCACAAACCCATCCAACCCATTGGGCACCACAATGAGCCGACACGAACTCGACTTGGTTTTTGACTTTATAACTTCCAAAGGCATTCACTTGATCAGTGACGAGATCTACTCCGGCACCGTTTTTGGGTTTCCGGGATTCGTGAGTGCGATGGAGGTGCTTAGAGAGAGGAGCAGCCAGGAGGAGGAGGTTTGGAAGAGAGTACATATTGTTTACAGTTTGTCCAAGGATTTGGGGCTTCCAGGTTTTCGCGTTGGTGCAATTTACTCCAACGACGACATGGTGGTGGCTGCGGCTACCAAAATGTCTAGCTTTGGATTGGTGTCGTCTCAAACACAATACCTTCTCTCAGCCATGCTGTCCGACAAGAAGTTCACTAGAAACTATATCTCCGAGAATCAAAAAAGGCTGAAACAAAGACAAAAGATGCTGGTATCTGGTTTGGAAAAGGCCGGTATTAACTGCCTGGACAGCAATGCAGGGTTGTTCTGTTGGGTGGACATGAGGCATTTGTTGGAGTCGGACACGTTCGAATCCGAGCTAGAGCTGTGGAAGAAGATAGTGTACGAGGTGGGTTTGAACATTTCTCCTGGCTCATCCTGCCACTGCTCCCAACCAGGGTGGTTCCGTGTTTGCTTTGCCAACATGTCCGAATCAACATTGAAACTAGCTATTCGAAGATTGAAGTCGTTTGTAGCAGAATTGAGGTCCGCCGCTTCTCCAAACGCTCAGTCCCAATTAAACAATGACAACAAATTTTGCAAGAACGTCAAGAAAAACATTTTCACCAAATGGGTTTTCCGGCTATCGGTTCAAGAAGCCAACCGCAAGCTGCAACATGAACGATAGCCTGGTTTGATGAACACATTCATCGTCCATATTTGGGGAATTTCTTTCCTTTCATTTTTTTTTTTTTTTTTATCTTGTTGAAATATTCCAAATTACAAATTTGCATACTGTAATTAAAAAAGTGCACTCGGTCCCTTGTGGGATTAGTAGTGGCTTTAATTACATAATTAATTATTAATATTCCATTAATTCCTCGGCCTCTATTTCTCTCACTAATTAACATTACAATATTATCAAATAATTCTGCTTCAACTAATAACTAAAATATATAGAGGACCATAGTTCATATTTTCCATAAATAAATAAAAAAAAAAAAAGTCAGAAGCTTAAATAATATACTCTAAATTATAAATTAAAAAGAAAAAAGAATTGAAGTATATGAAGAATCAAATGAATGAATTTTCCAACGTGGAGGATTTTATGGGAGTTGTTATCATGTGTTGAAACGATAAATATAATGGTTGGCCATGTGAGAAGATTTTATCTTTTATTTTATTTTATTTTATAATATATAACAAAGAACAATAATAATAATAATAATAATAATATGAAGAAAGAGATGGCTTGCAAAGGTAGCGGTGGTGGCGAGGGAAACGGCGCCGTTGGCGAAAATAGCGGCGGATGACAGTGGGGGCGGGGGGGTGTATACTAAGAAGGTCTGCCGACATGAGCCTGTTTTGTTTGGTTGAGTCATTGGTTGCCCAACCCAAACCGACCTCCTTCTCTTACATACCCAATAAGTCTGTGATGTTAAGCATTCTGTGTTGTGTTTTGTTTGTGTACTGCAAAACAACGCCAATCCCAAGTGGGTTGTTGGTCAGATTTGGCAAACACAGTCAAAGCAAGCATTATTATGTGGGTTTCAATGCTAGGCCCTCCCAGGATCAAACTTTGTCCCCATTGCATAACTTTCATTTTTTCTTCTAAAAAACCTTCCTTTACAAAAATTATGTAAAAATGTGTAACGATACTACCGGTTCTATTCAAGTAAATCGTCAATAATTATCAATTCTGTAAGCATCGTCTTAAAATGTAAGATAGAATTTGACAAAACAAAAAAAAATAAAATAAATAATAGACTGATGATTAAAAAAAAGTGGAAGGTAATTTGATATGTGTAGGATTTAGTGGGTGTGAAAAAGTAGGATGTCTCATCGAAAAAATACACGATTCTAGAACGATAAAGATTGCCGACAAATCACCCTTCTCTCTAACATCTCCCAAATCCAAGCCCTTCCTTTGTATCCAAAACATGATTATGACATCCAGTCCAGTCAAATCTAATCCTCCATACCAATACATGCATTTATATTTGCTTCCAAATTCAACTCCTTCATTGTTTGAACTACTCAAACCCATGCACATAGACAACATTAGCTTAACCTTATGTATTTATCTATCATATTGATATAATCCATTTTTCCTTCCTTACCCATTATCTATCTCAATTTAATTATGTTATGTTATTTAATTAACTTTATAATATGTTTGAATTATTTCACATATTATCGATAATTATTGTATTTCCACATGGCCATACCCAGTATTCAAAGGGGTATCAAGAATATACTTCATAATTAAATGTATCATGCCTTACCAGTTTTAATTATTGGATATGATTAACACAAGTTAGTTATAAAGATCTTAGAATATCTCTGTGAATTTTATTGTATCTTCCATAATAGAATAAACTGTTTATTTATTATAAATTATCAAGATTGGTTAAGATACATTAAATAATTACACCACAAAATGATTATAGGAATTGTTTTTTTATTCAAATTATATTATTACGTTACTCTGAAGATATATATATATATATATATATATATTAGGAAATTATAAGAATGGGTGTAAAAAGGAATTAAATGGCTGACGTATATGTCATGTGCCTGTACTAAATATAGGCGCCTACCCACCACCATATTATCTTTATTTCAACTTTCTAACGTCAAATTAAGGGGAGGGGCCACAAATATATATTCATTTTTTTTATATATATATATATTCGGTATACCTTATATAATTATTTTGAATTATTTCACTATTTTATTTATAGTTTTGAAAAATATAAATATATATTTTTATTTTTTGCACATAGAAAAATATTATTTATTATGAATCAAAATTTAAAATTAGTTTAATATTCTTAAAATACTTAAACTTAGTCAGCTTGCAACGACCATTGAAGTTAGGGTTTGAAAATAAAATATTAGTTTATTTAAAAAAAGATACGGAAATATTTATAACCAAGTTTTGCAGTTTGAATTAGGTGGTGGGGACAATCAAGTTAAAAACATCACATGAAGAAAAACCAAAAACAAGAGAATTTTGGTCGATCTTTTTGGGTGTTGGGGTTTGACTAAACCCGTTTGTGCCTCAAAACTTGCCCGGTTTCGGTTGGCCATTTATTTTTATTTTTTTAATACTTTTATTAATTAATTAATTTAATACTTAAGTTCAACGAGAGCACACTGATTTCCGCGTAATGGTTCCTCACTACAATCCCTTCATTTATTTATTTATTTGATATTTCAGTATCAATGATCATGTAAATAAGCTTTTATTTGATTTTGGGCGGTGCAAAAGCCAAGATATAATCTTTGATTTCATTTTCTATTTCAAGAATCTCAATTAAAGAAGCCTTCATACTTTTAATTCAAGTAAGTTTGACTAAGAGAGGTAATTAATGAAGGATGTTGGTAAACACAGCAATTAGCTAATCAACAAGGCTTTTCGCACAGAGACATCCAAGTAATATAATCAAAGGACATGAAAACCTCCATTGAAAGACATGGTTTGGGACGAGCTCTTACACCATTTATATCACCCATATTCAACCATGATGTCAACTTAACAAAATCATTTGGGACATTGACAAGAAACCCATACATATCAATATTTAAATAATCGAGTTCCCGTTTGATAATGATTTTATTTTTCTTATATAGGTTTGTTGTTTATTCTATTTTCTACCCGCTTTTGAATTCTTTGTTAAATTATACAACAGCGGAAAAAAAAATATATATAATTATAATGTATACCCTACATTTAAAATAATAATAATAATTATGGAAGAAAAACATATCATTTTTGTTTAACGTGGGATTGGTAATTAATCAACAAGATAAGCTAATAATGGAGAATAATTGAAACTAGAAGGTGAGGTTTGTTGCATGATTATTATTATTATTAGCAAATCTGAAGTAACTAACTCTTTGATCTCTCTCAAACTAAAACTAAGATACATGATGGTATGGATGTGATGTGGGTTTCACGTGAACGAGTTATGTGTAGCACATGCATGGTAAAAAGGGAACATAAAACATCTGCATGCAAATATAATATATATATACATATAGATGCATGCTATAAATACATGATGTTATTATAAAGAGATATTAGGATTATATATAATTTTTGTTAAAAGAGAGTTGATAAGGAGCAAGTGTAGTGGGTGTTCCTGTGGTGATGCCTATGCAGCATGAGACAAGGAGGCCCAAAGGAACATGACACGCCCTTCTTACACCTCCATTAATATCTTCTCCTCCTACACTTGTAATCTTTATAATGGACTTTGTCTCCATTGATTCTCGTGTTTTGAATGATTGGGATGAGAGGATCAGAGGATCACAGCCTTTGTCTTCTCATTTATGGCTAGCTACCTTGCCCACCAAGCAAACCCTACGTCTTTTATCTTTACCGTATTCATTTTCCTTGTCTATTATATATATATATATATATATATATGTATAGTCTTTTTTTTTTTTTTATTGTTCATGTGATATAAAGCTTATTAAATGTGTGTATCCAAGAATCTCGACATACTACAACTTTTATAAATTTAGATTAGAATGGTAGGATTTGTAATAGATTATGGTAGTAAAAAGCTCAAAGACAAAGGGGTTGTGGCATGAGGATCCGAGATCTTGCTTTTGAAAGTTTTGCGATCTATTTGCAGGATATGTTCCTTGACTATCATCTCGCTATCCTTTAACTTTCTTTGACTTTTATTCATGCCGCCTCTGTTTACTGCCACTCTTCATTATATGATATCTACTTTTCTCCCTTGTTTATGCTTTGTATTCATGGTAGTCTGTTAACCCACGAATGCAGTTGAGATAATCGTATGATATTATTAGATTCGAAAAGAAAGGAGTTTGTGTTTGTGTGTAGACTTGGATGGAATTAATAGAAAGTGATAAAAGACATGAGAGGACATGGGAGGGGAAGCATATGCAGAATGTGGAGTGTGTGGAAGGGGAATATAGCCCATTGGAGGATGGGGCGAGGGGCCTTGAATTCAAATCAAAACCATACCTTTCTGTAATACATATAATATACATGTCTGGCACCAACATCTTGCCTTTTTGTTGTTTGGGTCTTAAAGTTGGTGAGTTATCCCTAATATCCCGCTTCATTTCCCCTCTCTTTTTTAAACTTTCCCAAAAAGCCCCTACAACATAGCTACACACTCATCTTTTCCACATGCCTTCTCTGTCACCCACTCCCTCTTCTTTTCATTTTATTTTGATTTAATCACTTGCTTTTCTTGTTTGCTAAAGGGTTTATGGACTTCAATTCTTTTTATTCATTTAACAAAATTATTGTCCTTGCCCAAAGTAGGCCCATAATTAGGATTTAGGAGGGCCTCCAAAACCCTTTGGGCTTTAACCTACTTGACCCGCTTTCTTTAGGGTAAACGTGGCCCATGGGCTGTAAAGCCCAAGTCTACGCCTCGGGTGGAATCTTAGAATCTATTATATATGCCTCTTTCTTTCTTAAGAGGCCCATACTTTTGAATTATGATTATGTATTTTCATATTCAAGCTTCAATCTTCATTAAACCATACATCATGAATTAGTTATTAAATTCCTTTTCAGGATTGAAAGGGGAACAATTTCATTTCTTACTAACTGGTAAGCTTTAAATATTATAGCCTCCCATACGTTTGCCATACATGATATGATTTAGCCATCTATATGTGAGTATGGGAGTTACCTCTCCTTAGTAAACATGTTTTAAAAATGTGAGACTAACGGCAATATATAATGGATCAAAGCGAACAATATCTACTAATGGTGGGCTCGGGCTGTTACAAATGGTATTAGAGCTAGATACATGGTGGTGTGCCAACAAGGACATTAGTTGAAGAGAGGAACGAAACATTCTTTATAAAAGTGTAAAAAACCTTTTCCAGTAGATGTGTTTTAAAACTGTGAGTCGATGCATAATGGGTTGAAGTGGACAATAACTACTAGTGGTGGACTTGAGCTGTTACAAATGGTGTATCTGAGTCGGGACCCTAGGCAGTGTGCTAATGTGATGAGAAGGTAGTGGATGTTGTATTGTGTGTAATAATGGGGGACAAGGATGGTCCAAGATGAGAAGAAAGAGGAGTAATAAGACTGTTGAAGGGTACAGCTGATGTCTGCTCCAAACCAATTATAAAGTGAAACAGGAATCTGATTCTGACACATGGTTACAATGCCGGTTCTAAGAACAAGAGTTGCACATTCATATTTTTGGTTGGAATTACATGGGATGGCTGTTTATGTGGGAAACAAATTCTGTGGACACATGAAGAAAAACGGTGAGAGAAAGCAGCCATTTTTATTTTTATGGATGCTTTAATTGCTACATGCCAAGGCAGTCACAGCCAAACTGCCCCATAAATAACAACCTTCTTCTTCCTTCTACTTCTTCCATTTCACTTTTCACTTCCATCCCTTTCAGCCCCCTCCTTTTTTTTCTTTTTTTTTTTTAAATTAAACTTGAAACGAACGAACTACTTGAATGAGATTCGATTAAAGGGAAAAGAAAAGAAAACCCAGTTTCCAAATTTCCAAAATACAAATTTACAAACCCTCTTGTAATTAAACATAGGTTGATGTCATTGGAGGCAATAGGGTGTAGACTGGGGAAAAACATGATTGTGATTATGATTATGACCAAAACTTTCTTCAAAATCTGAAGAAACCAAGGGAGGATAAACCAAAGAGCTACTTCCCATCCCATATAAACCCTCCAACCCATTTTCCAAATTATGCAATGAATCTCCAAATTCAGTTCCATGGAACATTCCTGCTGTTGGATCCTCCACCTCATTGTTCATTCCATATTGCACGTCTCCTGAAAACTGACCAAAATTTGAACTTTCAAACACTAATGAAGGGAGTTGATGGGTCTCGTCCACTGGGTTCAATTCAAATGGATGATCACAACAAACCAACCTTCTTCCTCCCATTTTAATGATCAACTCCCTAACATCTTGGCCGCTTGTGTTGGGATTTGGATAATATGGGGCTTCATAATCATGATTCAGATTCATGGACACTGCAGCAGGATGAATGATGGCATTATTCATATTCTTATCAAAATCTTGCTTTAGGCTATGAATTCTGCGAACCACAGCTTGTTGCTCACGTTGCTGCTTTCCCAGAAGCTTTTTCTTTAATCTTGTGTTCCAGTAGTTCTTTATGTCGTTATCCGTTCTTCCCGGTAACTGAGCTGCAATTATCGACCATCTACCGAAACAAAAAATTCGGCTCAAATTGATTCATTAAATAATTAGACACGTTGAAGAAAGGTGATTAAAAATAATTTTACCTGCTTCCTATGGTTATGTAGAGGCTGCAAATGATGTTATCTTCTTCCTCTGAGAACCCTCCATGTTTGATGTTGGGGCGGAGATAATTCAGCCATCTCAACCGGCAACTTTTCCCACATCGCTTAAGACCTAACAATTTTTTGTTGATGAATAATTTGATCACTTTAAAACTAGGGATGAAGAAGAGGAATAAATGATTTAATTTGTAGTACCTATTTTGCGAGGCAAGGCTATCCAGTTGCCGCCGGTGCCGAACTGTTCAATATAAGCTTTGAGTCTGGCATCCTCCTCAGGCGACCAAGGTCCTTTTTTGACGTTGGCTTTGTCACAACAAGGAGCTCTTCCCATGTTTTGAAGTTTTTGAGGTATCTGTTTGTGATACCAAGACAATGGTGAGGTTTATATATACCGAGAAAAAAGAAGAAGGAAAGAGAGAGAGAGTAGTAGCTGGAGGAGAAGAGAATGCATGGAAGAAGGAGTCGCAGGAGTTCAAAACAGGGTTATAGAAAAAGATCCCAACTTTATGTTTTAAAAGGTTAAAGAAGTTGAAATTTGGCACCATAGAAGACTTAAAAAACCATTCTTTTTTGTGCTTCACCTTTTCCCACAATCACTTATTGAATTATGTTGTTTACTCCCAAAAAAAAAAAAAAAAAAAAAAACCCATTAGAATTAGAGAGAAGGGAAAGTGATTTGAAGGGTTGTCACATGAGTTTGAGGAAGAGGAAAGAAGGGTTCCAAAGTAACAAAAGTATGCAGAATATTATGATATCATATGGGTGTTACCCTCCATGCTAATCAGAAAAAGTTGGTTTGAATCGGTCAGGGAAAGTTGTTGTCTTTTTCTTTTTCATTTTTATTTTAAATTTGTAAGGAAAAAAGTTGACATGACGGTGGATAGCATTGGGTGGAAGAGCAGGGCTTTTATAGTACAGAAGAGATTTGGTGTTGCTGTGTTTCTACAGCATACTGTTATGAACAATGTTATAATACTTCTACTTCCTCTTGTCATCTCTTCATTTAATTCTTCTAACAAATCATCTTCATCATCCAAATTTAAATCAACAAATTTAGTGAAGTCAAATCAATATGCATAAGGCGGTTTCAGAGTAGGAGACTGACAGGATATATTCTAAACCACAAATAGGTCTCTGCCATGATTTTGGACTCATTTTTACACCAAAAAAGTAGATTATACAACCATGAAAAATGAAAGAAGATTATTGAAATGAAAGGAAAGAAGCAAAAGAAACCCGAATTGTATATCGAAATAAGAAGGGAAATTAATAAGTAAAGAAAAGAAAGAAAGACATATATAGATGTGTGAATAAATGGGTAAATTTTGGTTAAGGTTGGTGAGCGAATGTGAAGAAATAATAATAACAATGAATGATGAAGTGGAAAGGGTTGGAATTAAAGGAAGGATAATAAAATAAGTTGAAGACAAAAGAAAAAAGTTAGAAATGATGGGAACAATAATGGGAGTGGCTTTGTTGAGGTTAGCTAAGAAGTGAAAGAAAGAAGGATTTAATGGGTAATATGGATACCCAATAGCCAATGGGACATACCATTTTGGGACCCAAAAACAAAAAGGGCCTACGAATCTTTGTTTGGTTGTGCATTTTTCCTTCTTTTTAATGGCGTTTTAAGTGAATGTGAATATCTGAAGTTTAAACGGGGAGACGTGTATGATCATATATTTGGGAAAAAATGAACAGGAAGTGCAGGAAAATTCAGAACTTCTAGAAACACATAAATAAGCAAACACGACATTGGGTCGAATTTGAAAATGATATCATGCTTAGCTAACAATGGAATCAGTCTTCCAGATTGGCTTTGGCTAAACCCAAACAAAGTCTTAAAGTAAAGAGCTTAAAATATATAATCAACTTGTTGTTGCTCAATAAAGCTAAAGCTAGAGTCAGGTATGAGGTTTCTCTCGAACCATCTGTTTTAGAACCAGGTGTCCTTTTGAGTTAAAAAGGAAAAGGACCCATTATTTTTTAAAAAGGAGAGGTGCAAAAGGTCAAAAAGTAATTAAAAAAAGCTAGCAGAGAGATGAAGACAAGGTTGAAGATTTCGAAGTGTGAATTAGGAGATGATGGAATGCGTGTGTGTAGCTTATTTTTACTTAAAAATTTGACACACTTTCGGAGTCCTGAGGCAATGGGACAAGACTTTTAACAACATTCACAAATTCTTTTACATTACTATTACTATTATCATGTGAGATCATGGTTTGGTTTCCAGCTTTCATTTCATTATCTTCTCCAACAGCTTCCTGTTTTTGTTCCTTTTAATATTGTTTTTGTTGTTTGGTCGTAAAGTCATGTGGGTTTGAAACTACGGGAAATTGTTTTTCTTCCTTTTTCAACTGTTCTAAAACAGTACCAACTCCATCTGGGAATACACCACATATAAACTTGAAGCTTCTAAATAAAAGTTTTTATTTTTATCAGTTCCTTAGTGGATCGAACAAAAGATTTCTAACATTATGATTCATTACCATTATTCATATTAACTTAGATCTCATGTAGCTTCCCTAGATGATGGATTCCAAATATTACAAGGATTGAAGCTTGGCTAATTATAATCTAGAAAGAGACCCATCCTTGGTCGGGAGCAAGAAGCTCCTAATTTATTGGTTGAACTTCGATGGGAAACCAGAAAAACAAACGGATTTACATCAGTAGTCTTGGCCCCCCTTAAATTCATTTTTAATTCAACCATAGTTCAAAGGCAAAGACACCAACCCACCATTGCTAAACTTAAAAATTAAAAAATAAAAATAAAAAAGAGCGCAAGTTGAAACGCTGGCTAATTATATGCTTGCCAACTATGTTTCATTGACATTGTTGAAACGCTGTATAATCTTCATAGAAATTTACACACACACACAAAAAAAAGGAAATCATTAAACAAAACATGAGCCCTTTAGGGAAGTCAAATTGGCCAAACTTTAGAGGAAAAAGCATAGCTCGACTGAATCAATGCATATTTAATTAAACAGTCTAGATCGTCTAAAACATGACAATTCAATTATTTTCTAGACCTGTTCAATTCCATGTAATCCTATGAACCAACTAAATTGGTGGCAGTTGACCCAATTCGAAGACAAACCATAGTCTTGCTCAGCTCAGAGGGTAAAATATTATATAAGGTGCCGGCATAAAAATTAAGCAAAATGGTGTTTGATATCCATCACGCCGTTCAAATCCAGTTCAAACCAAAGCATACACCGTTAATTTTGAAATGAGAAAATTACAAAATCTCTGGGACTAGCAAAAAGGAAGAGGATTCTACAATGTCACTCCATACCTACGACAGACTGACAGTCCAATTCATTTTATCTTCGATAAGACCCATTTGTAATCTGGTAAGCACAGAATAGAGTTGTTGTGAAACAACTCCAACACCATCTCCATACGATATCCTGCAAAATTCAGCCATCAAATCAATATGAGAAGAATGCTTTCATGTTTAACACTCCAAAAACCACACGTCCATATCATTGCCCCTACTCAAGCAACTGACGTAAAAAAAATGGAGAAACATCTCAATCTAGTCAAACGACATCCCATTTCCAAGTCCATTTGAGCGACAGAGGTAATTTATGGTTTGTGTTGTGGAGAGTTAATCCCATTCTAAGCATGTTGCAATCTCTTCTAATACAAAAAACGAATTAATATGCAAACATGTACTTTAAATCAGAAGGCAAATTTAATTTCCCAACTACTCATTCCACTGTCTCGCTGCCTCGTAATGTATTAATAAAATGTTTCTGAAATACATCAGTCCCAGAATTTTACCTTTTTCCGAGATATGTGACGCTGCCCACAGGAGATATAACCACTGCTGTCCCCGTACAAAAGACCTCGTCAGCTTCAAGTAATTCATCCACTGCCACAAATCGTTCCTCAACCTGCACTCAATCAGTGCCCACTCAATCACATTTTCATCTACAAAATATTTGTAAACAAGCACGTTGAAATCCAAATATGGGAAACTACATTTGAAAGTTAATTTAAAAAATGATTATAAGGGGCTGTTTGGTTCAAAGTTTTGTTCGTGCGGCTTGAAAAAAATGTCTGGAAATATGCATGGAAATAAAATAACTGTGTTTGATATTAAATTTAATAAAATTATATAAAATTTTAATTATAAATATTTATTACTAACTTATATTTCAAAAATCAAATGCCATAATAGAATAAACTATATTAAATAAGTATATTATAAAATTATACGAACGAAATTTAATTTTTATTTATTAATAAATATATTATAAATAACATGCCTTAAATATTTGTTAGTTTATTCTGCAGTTAATATCAATAATTATTTTCAAACAAATGGTTTTATTAAAATTGTAACTCCTTCAATCCCCTTTATAAACCATTTGGAAATGATTGATAGATAAAAATATTTTTTTATCAATAAAAAATAAAATAAAAAAGAAATAGCGAAAAGGATACCCCAAAACCACACACAAAACACAAATAATTTAAAATAAATAAATTAAAAAGAGTTATAAAAAAACAATAATAAACCTAAATAATAAAAAAAAAAATAAAAATTAAAAAAATCGTATTTAAAAACACGAAAAAAATTAAAAGAAAAATAAAAAATGAAAGAAAATCGAGAAGAAGAGATAGAAGAATTAATAAAATAAAAAATAAAAAAGTAAAGGAAAAGACTTTTCCACGCAGAAGTTTCAAACCCTCCTCCTAAACACAGGTTTCCTTTTCCCTCCTCTTTTACTTTCCTAGAAAATCGAGTATATCGATTGTCTGTGTAATATCTTTAATGTTACAAACTCCCCTCTCAGTTTACATATACCTCGACTATTCTCATACTACATTGGTTAGAGAATATTAAATTCTAACTACTGAGTTTAAAGTCATTAATTTTCACATGGCCATTTTACTAACTACTAGGTCAAGCCATCGAGAGTGATCAGAGTTTTTGAGAACTATTATACAATACAAGTTGCCAAATAAACCCATTTTACAAGTATAAGAGAAGGCTTTACAAATGGTTTTTATTACATACATTATATCAACCTTTTAAGTAAACTAATAAAACAATTATTTGACCATACAATATTTAATTATTTAATCATTGAACAAAATCAGAGTGCCTTTTTTTTTTTTTTTTTTGCTTAAGAGAAAAAAAAAAGTCATTCTTTCATTGCTCTGCAACCTAGCAATATTAAAGATTTAAAAAAAAAAAAAAAATTAAACGCCCAAACCAAAAGGACCAAAGATAAAGACAGGGTGCGGTTCAATTATCTAACTACCTCGGGCTGGCAAGGTTATGAGCAACATCAATATACTTTATACGAAAATAGTAAAACGCAAAAATGATGGAAGTATAATGGTGAAGAACCTGAAATCCAAGGCTACGAGCAACGTCAATTATACTCTTTCTCGTAATTCCTGGTAATATTGTTCCTTTTATGGCAGGAGTAGATATCACATTCCCCTAATCAGAACAAATGAGAATGTGAGGTACATTCACGTGAATCCATATTCAATTGAGAGACTTGTTGAAACAAACAGGAAAAATTCAGCTCATGTAACTATCAGGGTCGTCAAAAAAAAATTCAGATTAAAAGGTTATAGAGAAAGTAAACACATTAATACATCGTCTAAATCTATTATTCACATGTACCATGCAGCCTCCCAAGAACAGCAGGAAAAGTTGTAAATTTAAGACAAATGAAAATTAATTGATCTAGAATACAGGACGGTAGATTAAAATCATGTAGCTGGTTAGAACGGAAACTACAGTAACTGTTCAGGATTCTTTTCAGGTTGTAGAAGTGATAAGAACTAAAGGAACATAAATGGATAGGCCTAAAACAAAGAAATAGGAACAGTTTAACAATATCTCTCAGTTAGACCCTCAAAGCCACCCTAGCGATTTTAGACATCACACCTAAAATAAGTAATTATATAATCGAAATAAATTTCTAGAAAACTGCATTATTTCAGTCTCTGCCTAGAAAGATTTGCATGCCCCTATACTTAAAATTTGAGGTTTTCAGGACGATTATATCATATATACACATTAGAAGAACGTTCAAGGACAATAAGGTTGGGAATAGTAAAGATTTGACTCAAGAAAATAAAACCGCTCATTGAATAGTGAAGACATCAAATATCCTTCCAAGATAGGATAGCCAAATTCTGATTTTTTAACTAATTTTTCAGAATTTTTTGAAGTAAAGGCTCGCATATATCATCAGAGGAAGATCCCTGTTTGGTCTCTCGTCATTCAAAGCATGGAAATCTAGCCGTTGGGACCTAGTAGCTATTATTGTTTGCTCCAAAAATTGAGAAGTCCACTATTCTTTCTTTAACAATGCATAAAAGTGCAATTTATAAATATGCTGGTCAGACCCCGTAGCATCTTCATTTTATAAGCTTATACACTGGCTAATGGCAAAAGTAAGCAAATTAAGGCCTTTTTTGGTCACAAATTTGTTTTAAGATTTTCTAACTGCAAAAGGCAAGCTTTACTTCCCAATTCTGTCTTATTTTTCACTTTTTTGCAAGACTTTCTTCCAGAAGAAAGGGCACTACTGTTTGGAAGGATTTAATCAATAAATTATGGTGGTAGGACTTTAACCTGGTGTTTCTAAAAGTAGGTTATAGTCTTATAGAACAATTAAATTGTTAGTAAATAAACTTATTTCTTTGAAAAGGAAAACTAAAAAAATCGTAATCTAATGGACTCATTCCTTTGGTCCTTGATCGATGGGTACTAATATACACGTTGATTTTTTTTATAGGAAATATACAAGTCAATAACCAACGAAAACATCCATATTTTTAACACTTGTCTTTTCATCTCAAATTTGTGGACTTAGCAGCTGCAGATGTTCAACTAGGCCGGGGATTTCCAAAGAACATAAAACATCATACAGCTCTCCTTTCTTACATCCTCAGGAGAAATGCAAAAATAATTTGGCATCATGTATTAGAACTATTCGGTAGAATGTGTGGCTATAAAGGAAGAAAAGCCCTTTTTCCAAGGAGTGGATATTTCCATAAACAGGACGAATTATAGTCTTGAGCCTTTTTTTTGGAACTCTACAAATCGACTTCTTTGTAACTCGTCTATAACCCTCTTAGATTCTGTCAGTAGATTTTATTTGATTAATGAAATTTGTTTCTAATTGAGAAAATGATAGTACTAAATAAGTAACTATAGTGATCAGCAAAGTACCTTCACGACAAAAATATTGCACGATGAAACCTCCTCGAGATATTTTTTGTGCACACAATCAAGGTATAAAACATCAGAATAGCCTTTTGCTTTTGCAGCAGATTGTGCCTTCAGGACCTATGAACAAAAATTTAACAGGCAGAAAATTATATCAATCATCCCAATAATAGTAGTAGTTTTTCCATCAGACCCTAATCATATGGTGAGAACATCTTCATTTAAGTCATTCAGCTTAGAACAAACAGCATAATGAAAGTGGGAAGACTTAATTCCCTTTATCACTCAGTCATAAATTAAGATCGAATTACACATTTTTAAATTAGGAGGTGAAACATGATTGCGCTACTCCATAATATAATTAAAGCTTCATGCACTGGCCCTGGTTTAACTGTAAAAATTTAGCAAATGATTATTGAGAACAGCACCAACAACTCAGTAACGAAAAAAGAAAGTCAAATAAAAAAAAATTGCTCACCGCCGCATAGTTGCCAATGGTTTTTACACCTCCAGTACCACCAGGTGTAGCACGATGCAACTCATGCTCAATGACTAAGTTTATAGGTGCAATGCCTTCCTGTATTCAGAAATTGATATTTAGAATTTTAAAACAAAGTAAAAATGCAATACGACACAATATCAAGAGAAATTGCACAATGTAGTGACGTCACATATAAGTCTTCATAGCTGGGGGAAAAGACCATACGTCACAATATATTTCAAGCATATAGTTTTAATAGTTCTGCTTCCAACAATGCAGATATAGTGAATTTCTCAAACGAACACTAGAACTTTTGAGCTCATGAATTTCAGCAATTAGGAGTTGAGAATTTGTCCAATCGCATTTAAGTTGAAAATTCAATTATTGATCAACGTATGAACAAAACCATGTGAAAAAGCTCATAAAACAGAATCAACATTCTGAATATAATTTTTTAACGTTAATGAATATAATTTTTTTTTAACATTAATGAATATACAAAACGACAAACCTTAAAATAGTTTCCGACAGGTGAAACATAAATTAGGAATGTGTATTCAGGAGCAGGAGCAAGACCAAGAACTGCTCCACTACCCATCAGTAAAGGCCTGATGTACAATGAACCTTTACCTGCAGGGGGCACCTGAGATGCAAGGGCAACTAGTTATGGACTTGACAGTAATAAACTACATCCCAAACAAAATGAAAACACAATGTAAACAATAATATTCATTACCCAACGTTTGTTGGCCAAAACAGTTGCCTTCACAGCTTCCACAAACTGATCAACAGTTGGTGATTGCATGCACATCCTCTCTGCACCCATCCTCATCCTCAATGCATTTTCCTCTGGACGAAAGAGAAGAATAGAGCCATCTTTTCTGTATGCTTTTAGACCCTCAAATAGCCCCTACTTAGAGACGATAAAATTTGTCAAGCAAAATACAAAATCTTATAAATTATATAATGAAAAGAATGCATTAGCAGTTCATTCAAAATGTCATCCTTAAAGTATGACCATAGATCAAACAAGTATATAAAGGTGAAGATCCTCGTTGGCAAGTTGAATTAGTCCTCAAATGCAACGGATCTATAATACTACAACTACAAATAAGCCTAAGTGCTTCTACGGCAAATGTTCCCAATAACATTCGAGTTTACAGTATGTGATGCTTCACATGCCCACACATAAAATCTCCTTGAACACAGTAACAAGTTTTTCAACAAACGTATCTACTTTCTCCCTCCCTTTCAGAAGGAAAATTGACCATTTCTAGCCACTAATTAAGATTCCATTAACGCTACTTTATCCCTCTATTCATTGTTCATAGAAAATATTTGACCCTTCTAGATAACTTGCGGGAAAATTGATGTCCGGTAAGAATAGTTTCAGTCATAATAAGGATAAAATCAACCTGAAATAAGAATGAAAGTGAATTATGCATATGGTACCAAATTTTCTAAAACTTTCTGGAAAGTTATCTACAGTTAAGATAAGAATTCACCAAAAACAAGGATAAAAACAGACCTCCAATAAGAACGAAAGAGAGTGGAACAAAGGGTACCAAATTAACAAAAATTGTTGACAAGATTTAACTAATAAGATCGGATTCAGTCATAACAAGGATAAAACCAACATCAAATAAGATTGGAAGAGAGCAGATGCAGAACGACTTATCCAACTGAAGTTACAAAGCAAGAAATTCATGCTACTTCATATAGAGCATGCTATACTTCAAAAGTAAGAACAAAAAAAAAAAACATCACGTGTAAAATAATTGAATGATCTAACCTGCCCATAATTTAAGACTCCAGCTGAAGGACTCAGTTCAATGTTTCCAAAACGCTTTAATTCACCATTAGAAAAACTGCCACCTTGAGGACATTTCATAACATACATATAATCAGTAGGAATTATCCCGAAACCAAGGTTGTCCCAATCTAAGTCAGGAACTTCCACTGCGACTTCTCTGCAGCAAAAATGTTAGTGGAGATCAGTTGAACGTAAATAGCATAACACTTCGCACAGAGATCTGGTAATTGGCATGTATATTTATGGAGTCATTACCATAACCATGTTTATAAGGTGCAGTGTCGTGAAATAATTTTGGACAACTGCTGATGCCCTTGGTGTGATAATATAAACTGCATACTCAACCATTTTACTAGATTCAATATAATCCTAGTTGATTAATGTCAGGCCCAATAGTTTCCAAAAACTTGCCATATAAAAAACAAAAGAATCATGAACCGAAATGTAATAAAAGAAACTCCGGGTTTTCCTATCAAATTACTTTTCTCACCGTTATTTCAATATATTCCCATCAAAGCTTACCATCCAAATCGCAAAAGATCATGAACTGAAATATAACAAAAGAAATTCCAGCTTTTCCAATCAAATTACATTTCACCGTTGTTTCAATATATTCCATCACTTAATCACAAAAAATCGTGAACAGAAATGTAATAAAAGAAATTCCATCTTTTCCAATCAAATTACATTTCTCACCGTTAATTGAACATACTCCTATATAGATCTAGTATATCACCACTAAAGGTGGGTTACACAATATAATCGTACGTTACACAACCAATTTCAAGCAAATGCAGTGTATTCTATAGATACAGAGAAAATATGAACACGGGAATCCGTAAAGGTACAAAATGAGATTTTCACCACACCTGATGGGAGAAGCCGTTTGACAAGCATTGATGGAGGGAAAATGAGGCTTATTCTGGAACTACAAGACAAAAAAAAAAAAAAAGTGAAAAAGAAGAAAATCATAGAAGCATTAAAGATGAAACAGCAATCGTTAGAATAAAGAGACAAGGGAGAAAGACCTTGAGAAAGAAAGGAGACGAACGCTTTCTGTGGGAGGATGAAGATGCAGACGAATGGAGGAAAGGAGAATAATGGCGAGAAGAAGAAAGAAGATAATTAGGCCTGAGGCATGCAACGGCGGCGCTGCCCTCCATTTCGTCCTCCCAATGTAAGTTCTGTGAACTGGATTCCCACGTTTTTTTCTCTCTCCCTCTCTAAATACTTTCAAGCAGCCTGTAGGGTGTAGGATGTACTCGTAGGCAATTAAATTCACGACCTTATTTCTTCGCTAATTACAAATCGTCGAGGGAAAAAAAAAATGGAAAAAATGAATATTACTTTTTATTTTCTGGGTGTTCCTTATTTTTCTTTTCTAAAATCAACTTTTTTTTTTTTTTTTTTCAATTGGAGAATAAAATACACTAAGAAAATCTTTGAGAAAAAAAAAAAGTTGATTTATTTATAGAAGAATGGATATAGAACGAATTCCAAAATAGTTGAGAGTTTGAAGCAGTTACTTATTAAAAGCATGAAATTATCAAAATCTGGTGGTAGTAACCCACCCTACCATAGTTCAATAAATTTAAGAAAAACAGTGTTTTAAAATTAGATTATGAACATGTATTTTAATTTGAGTTAATCTTGGAAAGGGTTTAGTAGAGTTTAAGCTATGTTTGATTATTAGAAATAGTGTGTTACATAAATCCGCAAGGTTAAGTAATCTATTAATTGAATTCCAGCCGTTTCACTTTTCCTCTTACAACAATGCTTATCCTATGCTTACATGGTAGAACATTAAAAGCCAACAAATCTGTACCAAATTTAGCAGAATCCGGCAGTCTTAGAGCATAAAAATACATTGCTATAATCGATACACAACAAAACAGAAGTGCATCATCTTTTTGTTTATCTGATTGTCTCCATCTGAAAAGGATAAACCACAAAATTTAAGAAACAACAAATTATGGTTGGAAATGTCGTAGGATTTATGAACGAAGGTTTGTTTAATAAGCTAATCCTCTTGCAGGAGCTTGGACAGATTGAAGCAGCAGAGTCAAGGTAGCATTTCTTGTAGCACCAAATCCAAACTAAATTAATTACCAATACTCAGAATTACAGCAAACGAATCAGAAATAGGCATTTATAGAAAAGAGATCATTTTCCAAACCCATTACTTCAACAAACACGGTCAATAAGAAAAAGCATATACACCACGGCCAGCCCAACCCACAATTCTAGGCATGGCTACTAAAAGCCCTTTCTACTATCAAGCTATCTATTGACATCTTAATTCGAAGCAAATGAGAATATTAACAGGCAAGGAAATAACAACCCTCTATACCTATACCTTAGAAGAGTGTGAAGTCAAAGACACGACACGACACTTCCACCAGCGCTCTGCCAAAAATTAGTTTTGATTCGTCGCCACAAGAACACCAAAAAAACAGTTGAAAGAGATAGATTCTGAGATGATCTCTTTGCACATTCCTTTCTCAACATATCAAGGATTTTTCTTTCCCCTCCTCCGGGCTCTCTCAACACTTCTGTTAATTTCGCGGAAACGTATTTCCTAAACAAAAGAATAGAATGGATTATGGCATAATTGGTGGTTGATATAGAAGCTGAATAAAAACTAGACAATTTTGAACACAATAATAATAACAAGAGAGAGACAGAGAGGGCACGCCGGCAAGCAAAAGAGATGTTTGAATAACAGTAATAAACCAAGAAGAAAAACTCAACCATCTCTGTAACATACCTACTGATACCAACTCCTCCTTCAAATTACAACTTTGCTCACCTCTTCCTTCCCTTCCCTTCCCTTCCCTTCACTGTTATTTCGGGTCATTCCTCCATTTTAGGTCTAGTAACCACTTTGTTTTGCCTCATCATATCCAAATTCTGGTGGAGAAGCTCCAAACTCTTCCCCACCAACTTTTATTTGGACAACATTGGCTTCAATCACCATTGCCTACCCATCCAGAATATTCCCTGAAAGCACTCCCATTCTTTACTCAATCAGTTCCACCTTTTCTTCAATCGTCCATTCCAGTTTGGTACCACTTTGATACCAGATGATATGAATAGAAGAAAACCAGAAAATTACAGCCACATTCTTGGGGTTTCAAGAATTAGTTCTCTCCAGTTACGATGATGCCCTCCCACCCAATAGACTAACCAAATAACTGCCAACTTACTAAAAGAACATTTTCATTCATTTTATTTTTTTCCATTTAAACTACCAATGAGAAATAAGGTAGTTCTAGAGGGGGGGCAGGGATACGCTAATGTCACCCTATCCTCCCCAACCTAAAAGCCGTCAAGAAAATTTCCCTCCACACCTTTTGAAATAGTTTTACTCAAGATGCCACCACCAATAGGAAAAGAAAGGACGAGAGAAGATCACTTTGTCTGAGACCTCAGAAGGCACTAACCCTTCCACTCGGTTTAACATTAACAAGGATGGAATAGTTAACTGTCCTAATACAGTTAAAGATTTGTTTTCACTCAAACGTTGAAGAGGGATTTGTTTTTTTTTTTTCTCATTATTATTAGGAAACTAAGCTTCTACTTAAATAAATTTAAGAAACCGTAGAAGAGGGGGATAGGAAATCTAAAATGCTTGCATAAAATCTAGGATAGATGAATAGAGAATTAATTAGTAAGACTGATAAGTAGTTAACTAGGTGAGATCAAACTTCTAGAACTCATATCTTCGATTCTATTTTCCATCACATCTTTGTCTTAGTTTTCAATTTTAAAACCACAACTCAAATTCCAACATCAAGATAAAGTTATGGCAAAACAGGTTAATATTCAGGAAGAATTAGAATGCAATATTTAGAGAACAACTTTATCACCATTCTTAAGTTACAGAAAGATCTAACAGATATGAAATCTAAAAGAAGGAAAACTTGATAGCAAAATAACATATACCTGACAGAAAACAGCAGCTTGATCAACATTTTGTCAGTGTATATGCAGAGCCATTCCATGGACTTCAGTACTGCAGGGTAATATATCATCCATAAATTTGGAATGCTAAAATTGTCTTTGAATAAATAATTTCATCATAAACAGCATACTTTTTCTGAAAGATTTTCCTGTTGGTTCAACGAATTTTGGTCAGAAGATATGTCAGCGTTCTTCTGTTTATAAGTTGTAACTTCAATGACATGAATGTCTGTATTTACAATAACAACTTCATCCTCCTTGACACTTTTTTGGTTTTCTTTGGATGACACAAATGCCTTAAGATCCTCCGGCACATTCATTTGGGTTGCTTCTTCACTGAAATCAATCATTCACTTCAAAGTAAGTTATAAGACTTTCCATATTACCATTAGATGAACTAGAGATATTGAGACACTATAGGGAGAATAAGAACTAAAGATCAACAGAAAATGAAGGAATTTCCTCTGACAAGACATAAAAGACATACGGGCAACTAGGATCATCTTCCGCAGGGATCACAAAAATTTCTTGTTGTCTCTGTTTCTTATTGTTATTTTCTAACTCCAATGGTCCCAGGGAATCGGGATGAGTTATGTTGGTAGCGCTCCTTTTCCTTCCAGCCAAAAGCCTACTATCAGACAATGTAACATCATTTACAATCGCAGATTCCAGAACAGGTACTCCTTTCATGTCCTTTCCTGCAGGGGGTATTTCAACAATTACTTTTGGTTCTTCATTAGCACATTTCACATCCTGCCAGTCGGCAATAGTTCTTTGAGACTTTCCCTTACCCATCTCCATCTCAAAATCCTGAGACTGAAAAAGTTGTCCAGGAATTGAGCTTGATTTGTCAGCCTGACTTATCCGTTTTTCATCAGGATCCCTTATAAACGGCCTCTCTCTTTCAGGAGATTGCTTGAATATCAACTCAGAGCAACGTTTAATCCATGAGAAACGAGTAGAAGTAGGATGTGAATCACCATCTAATTTGAGCGTAGATGGGGACTCAAAGCCATTAGTGATCTTTTGAGTATCTGTCTGGTGCTGTGAATTCAAATCAGCATCTCTAACAAGTCCCCGCTGCTTCAGACGTCTTCTTGGAGAACTTATTGGCTGAGCAGGTTCCAAATCAAATTGGCTCATCTCATCCACAGCCATGTTATCCAAAGCAACTTTCAGATTCTCAAATTTCTTTAGGCGTTCAATCTCAGCAAGAATTTCCTCCCTGTCAGCACGCAACAACTCCCTCTGCTTTTCTAGTTTCTCCCTTTGAACCTTGAGTTCCTCAATGGAAGTGTTCAGTTCAGCCCATTCTCTATTTCTTCTTTCACGATCTAACTTAATCTCCAGTCTCTCAGTTTCAAGTTTTTTTGTTTCTAATGCAACCTCTTCCAAATCCTTAGTTACTTTGTATTTGAGGAAGCTAATTTTCTCCAGTTCATTCTTCTTTTCTTGCTCAAAGTTTTTCAATTTTTCCCTCAAATGGCTCTCTAATTCTTCACGTCTCTGCTCAAGACAATTTTCAAGCTCCTTCTTCTGTGCCTCAACATCCATTAGCAAATCTTTACGTTCTTGCTGCATTTTATTCAACCACTCAGAACGTTCACGTGTCATCTTGTTCAAGAATTCCTCTCGCTCACGAGAAAGAGTCTCCATATCACTCTTGAATTGATCTTGCATTACATCCCTCTCCAATCTAAGGCTATCACGTTCATCTTTGATAAACTTGGACATAGCTAACCGCTCTGCAGCTAGAATCTCAGCTTGCTTCCGCAGCTCCTCTCTTTTTTCATCAATCGTCTCCCACTCAGCTTCAAATTTGGCCTTCTCAACCATCAACTTATCTGCCTCATCCATCAATTCCAGTTTCTGAACTCTGATTGAATCAAGTTCTTCTTTAAGCTTCATCTCTAGTCGGGATAAATCATTTGTTTCACTCCTAATGGTTTCAAGCTCGTCCTTTGCACAATCAACTTGTTTCCTTCTGTCTTCCAGAGAATCAATGGAGTGTTGAAGCTCTAGCTTCATTTTAGAGCACTCATCTTTCTCTTTTTGCAGGAGTGCTTTATTAAGTTCATGCTCCTGCTCAGCAGCCTTCAGGTTCTTCTCTTTCTCATCAAGAAATTTAGATAATTCTTCTACCTCCTTCTCCTTTGTTACCAATGATCTAGATTGAACCTCCAAATCATGTTCCTTTTCCAAGAGTTGCTCACCCCACTGTTTAAGGTCCAACTCTCTCAACTCCCAAGCACGTCTCTTGCCTTCAATTTCATCTTCAACTGCTTTCTGCTTAACTTGCAGCTCAGCATCAAAGTCTGATATCTTTGTTCTCAAAGTACTTTCATGGTTTGCAACAACTTTTTGAATTTCATTCTGCATAACTCGTTGAGAGGAGAATTAAAATGTAATGAGTGCCTCAAAAAGTAGTTCATTTACATAAAATGAAGCAGGGTGCACTCCAGGCAGAAAAAATAATAATACAATCCTTAAGGTGCGAGTAAAATTAATAAGATGAACCATAATGTTGCATAAGTATAGCTAGAAATAGGTTGAAGAAACTTACAGATTCCTTTGTCGCAATTTTTTCCTGTAAAATAAGTAGCTCTTGCTCTCTCCTGTTTAGCAAAATTTCCATTCTATTGGCGACCTGAAAACCAGAAGGTGAACCAATTATATTTTCAGGACAAAGCACACAAGTATTTCCAGAATATTAACCTAGCCAAAATAAGAAGGGAAAAAAAATTAACCTCCTCTCTCTTAGATAAAGACACTTCTGTGAGTTGCAACTTGGACTTCTCATCATGAATTGCTCTGCGCTCATTCTCTATGTTAGCTCTGGACTCCTCCAACTCTTTTTCAAATCGATTTAGCTCTTGAGACTTGCTTAATATATATTCCTCCCGCTGATTAAGCAAAGCTTGTCCATCAAGTAATCTCTCATGTTCCTGCTGCAACACTTTCTGTCTTTCACTTAAAGATTGCCTCTCAAGCATAATCTCCTCCCCTTTCTTATCACAACTAAAAAAAAGGAATATATATTATTATTTATTTCTATAATGTTTATAAATCTAAGAACAGAAGAAATGTTGGAAAAATAATAACTATTGATCCACCACAGCAAAAGAAAAAAAGTATGTGTCATAACTTCTAGTGCATATAGTTTGTGTGTGCTACTACAACTTATCAGTGGACATTTGGATTTGTCATTACATGAGAAATTAAAGTTGTGCATCTCACAGATGACCATAAAGCTACAATATCGTAACTTCATAATCTGAGGCCACTACTCAATCAGATTAGGGGAAAAGAAAAGACCATTAACTGAAATAGTAAAGTTCTTTGAAGCAATGTAATTAAGGTTACGGTTTGAAAGATCTTCAATGAAAAGGATGCTGTTTGGATGAAGCCTTTAAGAATGCTAAGTTTTTATTGCCCTTATGATGAACCTAATCTCTTTGGATGGGGGGGGGGGGGGGGGGGGGGGGGGGGGGGGGGGGGGGGGGGGGGGGGGGGGGGGGGGGGGGGGGGGGGGGGGGGGGGGGGGGGGGGGGGGGGTCGGTTTGGATTTTTTCTTGATGTCAGCGAAAAAAGAAATAGAAATGAACAGGTATCATCTTTTCGGGTCTTCTCTCCTTCATACCAATTTCTTGTGTCCTTTTTCCCTTCATTTACACAAAATACCTGTAAGTAAAGTTTACATTTAAAGGTTTCACCGAAGAAAACAAAGATGACCAAAAATCATCATCATCATTGTTCTTGTCTCAAAGAAAGTGCCACCACTAAATTCAAAAGCAAAGGACCAGTGGTCAAAGTTCATAAATCATAAATCTTACAGAGAACCAAATCATTCCTTTTAAAATGAAAATGAGAAAACACATAAAATACAATAATAAAATTGAATAAAAGAGAGCAGAAAGCATACTCAGACTTGAAACATGCCATAAGTCTCCTTAGATCATCTTCCCGTGCCTCAACTTCCTGGAGCTTTCTTTCTGCAGCACGATTACACCGGTTAGCTTCCGCTTGTAAAGATTCTGCTGCATGTAGTTTGGCTTCAGCCTCAATAATTTTTTTTTGAGCATCCTCCATCATAATGCGTGCTTCAGTCAATCTACTCTCAGCTGCAACCTTGGTTTCAGCAGATTCTAGACGCATTTCGTGCAAAGCCTTCTCAAGCTATATGACAAAGTAGAAAATTACAAGCAGATAAATACAGTGCATAGTCAAGAAAGCTCATTTACGTACAAAAACTTACACTTGAAATACACTCTTCCTTGATACCAATAGCCTTCTTCAAACTGTCCTCCCGTTTCTTTGCTTCAGTTAAAGCCGACAAGGGGGCAGCCTGGTCACGCCTACAAAGTAATTCAGCTGTCTCAGCTTTGTTTTTCATCTGCTCATAATCTGAAGCCAACTCCTTTCTTTCTAGTATGAGAAGGCCCATATGGTGTTGGTGATCAAATATCTAACAATAAAATTAGTTTAGTACGAAAAAATGGAAAATTTATTGGTAAATACAAAAACCAAAGCTTCTTCAATTTAAAAAGATACAAGCCCACCAGAAGAAAGACCAATTCAAAACTCCACATCTACTCATAAGGATAACTTTATATAACAAAGGGTACAGAGTTGGACTAATTCAAGACGAGCAACATTACCGGAATATTAATAGCATTATACACATTAGTCCTACGCCACAGAAATGTTATTCATCATTGTCAGAAAGCCCACTGACAGAAAAGAGAGGACAAAGGTCCAGGCACACTACAAAGTGTGCCAGTGGAACTACAAGGAACTAACTTCGACGTCTAAAAGTTTCCGCCCTAAGATAGCAGATACAAGTCGAGAGAGCAAATAGAGAGCCCTACCCTATTAATTAAATTAAACCATGAAACAAATGACTAATATATATAATTCAAATTCAGAACATCTACTTTAAAAGAGAGAAAAAAAAATTGGACACTCTAAGAGATTAATTGCCCATGTGTATTGTCCTGAAAAAGGATGGAATCCTGTTTATAAAAAAAGTTGAAAAAACTACAGAAAAACGGATACCAGATACTGTAAAGTTCATGATTGTGAGTGTATGAATCTTTTTTCATCCTTTTTTTTAATACACTACTAAAAAACAGTTAAATTTCCAGGTCAAGAAGGCAGTTAAATAGAACGATAGAAACGAACCCACCTATCTGTGATGAGATGTTACTTCATGATTAATATATGTAAGCGAAGTTAATCTTACACTATCAATGAGAAGTCAATCAAATCTAGGCACCAATTAAACAATCGTGAATTTCATAAAACAACTTAAAGAACACCTGCATGAATTTTTTGAGATATTACACCGAATTCATAATTTTCAGCTCAAAAAATTCAAGTGTAGACATGTAGCAACCGGACATTATTAAATTTTGATATCATCGTAGATTTGGACAGACTCTTTAAAACGAAATTGAGATAGAATAAGAAAACAGAAGTTACAAAAATGGTACTGGTCCACCTAACCTCTTACGGTATTTTCTAAGTTTCATTTTTTAGTTCTAAATATTAATAAGAAAATGAATCATTTATTTCAATGCGGTTACACAACTGACAGAATTGATTTAGACGTTATGCACCCAAAGTGCATCAGCAGAATTACAAGGAATTAGTAATTAATACAAAATGAGAGTGGGTAAACTAAATGTAAATTATCAAACTAACTGAAGAAGACAAACCTCAGCTTCGAGCTTAGCTATATAAGCAATAAGCGCAGCTTTATCCCTACGTTTAATGGATTCCTCGTCGAGGCCGGCATCTTTCAGACGCCTCCAGATAGCTTCATCCGCAAGTGGGGTTTGCAAAACCCTAGAACCAGGTGTCAGAGACAAACCCTTGCCGGAATTCAAAGTAACTCCGGCGGACTGCGGACTCGCCATTTCAGAGTCCGAATTGGAAAAGGAAACAAGCCCTAAAACACCCAAATCTCCTCAATCCGACACTCAGCCACGACCGATCTTTGTAGAAGAAGCTTACTTTCGCTTTCTCTTCTCACTCCCTCTCCGAAGTGGGAAGCATGATCTACTTCCTTCCACCGTCGTCTACTTTCTCTCGCTCTGAATCGCTTTTACTTATTACACTCCGAGTCTTGGTCAGCTAGGAGAGCAAAATTCGCACAATACCGGGAAAACATAGTCAGCGGACAGTAAAAAAGAGATGAAATCTGACGCCGTTTTAGCGTTAAATTAATTCAACGATTTTTGGGTTTTATATTCGCATTTGCTTCTGAGATTAACGGCTTCATTATAATTTAAAATATTTGATTCTGAGGTTAATGGCTTGATTATAATTTAAACTAAGGTAAAACTAATCGAAGATTTGTGAAAATCTCAGTGCGCTGTCAGGTGGAGGGAAGGAATGAAGTTGAGAGCGACAGTCTACCTCCCACGTCATGTCGTTTAGCAATTTAAACAGTTAAATTGGGCCATCAGTTAAGTACGGCCCAATATTGCAACTGCCGAGAAGCCCAACGCATCCACTTCTATCCCAGGCCCATGTAAGCCCATTCCATGAGATTCCAAAAGGCGTAAGACGGGCCTGAAGGCCCATGTAAGCCCATTTCTCGATCGATTTACCAGTACTGTTCCGTACAGCTCCGTGGGGGCAACCCATAGTGGGCAGTGGGCAGTGGGTTTGAAAAAACCATCGAAAATAATCGGTTTATTTTTTTAATAAAGAAAAAGAAACCGACTCCATTGAATTTAAAATCTGAGATTGGGCAGAATCCAAGGAGACTGGATGATTTAAGGCCGACTTTTTCTTTCACACAGGATAAGATTCTTATACTCATTCCAATTTGTTATGATAGAGAATAATAATGCATTCTACCGTATTTATCTTTTATTTTTCTTAAATATCATGACTTTTAATTTGTTTCTCAATATGCAATAATTTGAGTACATTTATTATCGAATAAATCACATTAATGCTTATATGATTTATTACCAGATTTCAGGGAAAATCTAAATGGATGAATGAACGGACAGGATTGAAGATGATGGATGTGGGGCCAACTTCACTTGGGTGCCGTGTGAGGTTTTTGGTCGTGAATTTGCGTGCCGCCCACTTCCCATCTCTTTATTTGGTTAAATTTTAGTTTTAGTCTCCCAACTTTCTTTCATTTTTATAAAAATATATTTGATGTTTTAAACTTTCGTCATCTTTTTTTTTTTTTTTTTTTTTTTTCTTTTAATCAAAGTCACGTAACATTCGATTCTATGAACGTGGTAATGAGTGGCTTTTGATTTTACAATTTGTTGTTTTTCAAAAGGATATCTGAATAGGCCCATATATTCATAAATTTTAATATATTATTCGCTATTTTAATGTATTAATTGTCCTCTTACTTATAATTTCCCTCGAAAACTATTAAAGAAATTGCAAAAAAAAAACTTAATTTGAAATTGAAAACATACAGAAACAATATGCTTCATATCTCCATTGTGTTTTATATCTTTGTCAACAGAAATGTGGCTCCATGTCTTGTCAACCCATTTTATTTTTATTCCACTTAATGTTCAAAATTGTAATTCGACTTTTTTAAAAAAAAAAAAAAAGCAGAAGAAAATATAATTAATAACATATTGGAATTTATTCTCATCGTTAAAATAAAAAACAATGCTCAGTTTAAAAATGATTTGCTATTAAGTCAAACACAAATATCATTATAAAAATATCAACATTAGAGGAATATTTCTTTATTTTAATTTCCGACACAAATGTCACACATTTTTCTACGGTAACAAAATGAAATGGAATATTGCCTTTTATGTTTCAACACAGTAATTGAGATTGTAAAGAAATTATCGCTTGTTCTTATCTTCACAGTATTACAAGATTTAAAATAAATTTAACGTCCAATTATTTTGTTCTTATTCAGATTCTTAAAGATTAGATTTTAAATTCTATAATTGAAATTAATTTATCAAATATCTCTTTATTGAGATAAATTTGATTGAAAACAAATCCCTATTTCATTTGTGTTTTCATAATGGGAAAATATCTACGTAGCTCTCATTACTGGTCTTCCAACATTTAAATTGACGAAAAATATACATAAAACAGGGGACGCGATAATATGAAATGAACCCCCGAGAGATCGACACGTGGAAATTGAATATAACAGTTAAAACAGAATATTCAACCCAATTAAATAATCCGTCCATCCAAAAACACTGTTTGATCTGATTTGACACGTTAACTGGAATCGATTCTTTTATATAATTTTTAAAAGTTGCGAAATTCAAATAATTTAAAATTATATCAAAATCAGAGCCAACCCTAAAGCGAACCCGCGTGCGACACTTTAAGCAACCAAAAAACTTCCAACTGTTTCTGCCGGCAACCACGAGTCTCCAACTACCCCTTTGTTTATTTTATTAATAATTTACTATTGTTTTTGCTATTACTTTTATATCCCTCCATCCCGCCCACGTGTCCGCATGTGAGCTTCATGCGTGCACTGTACCCTCACCAAAGTTGTTGCGTGCGCACGACACCTCTCTCTCAGTCTCTGATACAAACCCGGTGGGCCGCTGACGTGGCTCTTTGCTTTTAACTACTTTCAAACGCAAGGCACGCTGTGTGTGAATGGGAAAAGCCTTTTCACTCCCATCTCCCTTTCCGGACAATCCTTCCATAACAATTATTTGGTCCTTTTATTTAATATTAATAAAAAATCTAATTTTTTTATAGACCGCCCGACTATGTTACAGACACTTGGAGTTGACACAATCGTGTGTTTTTATTTGTTTTATCGATTGGAAATAAATTTTTACACTCTTATAAAAAAATAAAGAAATAAAATTGAGAGGATGATTATAGAAAACGACTGGGGGAGGAGGGGGGTTCATTTGTCTGGTATCTTAATTAAACAAACTTACTTTCCACCCCCACCCTCGAAATAATCAAACAATAATGACATCATATTGGGGTGACTAGACTTATGTTTGCCCAATTAATGCTTTATCATCTTCTTTCCACGCATTCATATCTACCCCAAGATGGTGACATTTTTCTTCGTTTCTTTTTTCTTTTTCGCAATGTGCTTACATCTATCCTCTATCCTCTAATCAATCTCAATGTTTTATAATTAGCTACGATTCATTTTTAATTCATATTATTAAAAATAAAAAAAATCATTCAACCTTATATAACGTAAATTAATTATAAAAACGTTCATTATTGAATAAAAGAAAGGTGGTGGCGGGTGAATGAAGCATTTGTAGGGTTGAAAATAAAGGTATACATTTATTATTCAGAAAGAGAGTATCAAGATCTAACCAAACATATCTTAATAATTTAGAGAGAGGTTGAGAGAGAAATGTGATGGGTTTGCCTACGTTTGAAGACAAGAGGCGAGTACGGTCGGATGGGCGAAGTAGAAGTAGTAGAAGAAGTAGAAGAAGAAGAAGAAGAAGATGGAAGACGTTATCCAGATTCTGTTATTTAATTAATTTATTTTTAGTTCCATTATTATTGGCACGTTGTTGTAAGCTCCACATGAAACGCCAGCGAATCAAATGCCCATCCCAACAAAATCATGGGTGGGCCGCAACTGTCTTATAGGCCACACACTCTCCATTTATATTATTTATTTTTTCCGCTTAAACAAATAGCATGGATCTACATTACTCCACGGGAGCGACCGAGTTGGTTTACTTAATTTAGGAGCCCACCCATAATTTGCAACTTATATGCTGTCTGAATGTTTAGGCATAAATGTGAAATAAAGAAGGCAAAATGAAGAAATGGTGTTTGGTTTTTGTTGCTTCCTCATACTTCTTATTCTTATTTTTAAAAAGGGAAAGAAAATGTTTATATTATTTTCATTATCTCGTATTTAAAAAAGAAAAAAGAAAAAAAGATAGTAAAGTAGGTCGAAAGTCCACTCGAGCAACTACTTTGTAGTGAGGTAAAGGTGTGGATTCTTTGTTGTTGATGAATCATATTCTAGCATCATTATAACTCTTTGAACAAAATTCCAATGTTGTCGTCTACCAACTTTTCTCTCTCTAATCTCTTTCCTTTATTTTTCTTAAAGCTCCCACGACACAACACAACCCAAAACAAAAAAAAGTATCATAATTATTTATTCCAATAATGTTACCCTACTCTCCTCTTAGTGCCCATCTCTTTCTAGCTAATCCTTTTGCACTCTACTCCTCCTCATCTTCTTTTTCGTTCAAATTATTTATTTTTCTAAACTCATCAATTTTCCTTTTCCTTTCTTTTACTGGTCAATTTCGTTTTGTCGATAAAATAATAATAATAATAATAATAACGACAAGAACATAGGGATGTCGAGATGCATGGAATTGTGTAGATATTGGGCAACACATGGTGACATAGTGATGGACGGGCATATTGCAGCGTCTTCAAAGGGTGAGAGAGATGGAGATAGAGATAGACAGGCCATGTGGTGAAGGAAGCCTACTTCATACTGCCGCTTAAGTGCTTTCAATAAAAAGGCATCCACCAAAAGGGAACATTCCAGACCCAATTCCAATTATAAACCCATTTCCAAGATTAACACATCCAAATAAGAAAAAAAGAAACTTGGAAACGTAGCATAAAAATATTAAGTTACACGTAGAGATAAATGTTTTATTTTTTGGATTTATTTGGTGTTGGGTATAATAATGAGAGGGGATATCAATAGTGGGGTACATATGGTCAACCTATGTAAGTAGCGAGGTAGAAGGAGCATTTCCATCCAATGCCAAAGATTCTTCTGTCTCTTCATTCTTTGCTTTCATTATTAATCCACGCATCGCCCCACCAGCGGCACCAACCCACTCTCCTCTTCTTAAACCCCATCCTCCTCCACTCCTCAAAATCCCACACCAAAACTTTCTTTACTCATATACCCAGATGGGTTTTGATGATCTTTCTAATACAGGCCTTCTACTGGGTCTGGGATTACCGCTTCCCTCCAATCCCGCTCTTCTTTCTCACAAACCCAAGAAGCCAGTAGATTTATTCTCTTTTCCCGCCCCCGAATCCGAGCCCTCCTTGACTTTGGGCCTTTCCACACCCGAGACTTACCCGCTACCTGCCCCTGAAACGGCTGATTTATGTCGTCAACCCTCGCCTCACAGTGCGGTTTCTTCCTTCTCCGGCGGCAGGGTGAAGCGTGAAAGAGACGTTTTCGGTGAAGATATTGAAGAAGAGAAAGCTTGTTCTCGAGTCAGTGATGAAGATGAAGATGGTTCTATTGCTAGAAAAAAGCTTAGGCTAACTAAAGAACAATCTGCCCTTTTGGAGGACAGCTTCAAACTTCATAGCACCCTCAACCCTGTATGTACTCTCCTTCAATTTTTTTTTTCGATTTATTTTATGTGCTACTTAACCTTCTAATCTAATCTAATCTAATCTAAATTTGGGGTTGATTTTATTACAGAAGCAAAAGCAGGCCTTAGCGAGAGAGTTAAATCTCCGGCCTCGACAAGTTGAAGTTTGGTTCCAGAATAGGAGAGCCAGGTAATTAAAATTAATCTCTTTCCCCAAAATTAAATTAGGCGATTTGGAATCAGATCAAAGTAACTAAATCAGAAGAGATCGAATTTGCAGGACAAAGCTGAAGCAAACAGAGGTAGATTGCGAGTTTCTAAAGAGATGCTGCGCAACGCTAACAGACGAAAACAGGAAGCTGCAAAAAGAGCTGCAAGAACTGAAAGCCCTGAAACTAGCGCAGCCCCTGATCATGCAAATGCCGGCGGCGACACTCACCATGTGCCCCTCCTGCGAGCGAACCGGTGGTGGAGCCACCGCCGTTAACGCCGACGGCAATTCCAAGAGCCCATTTTCGATGGCTCTCATGCCCCGGTTTGACAAAGCCTTCACCAAGCCTTCTGCTGCGTGCTAATTAATGAAATACGAAAATCCCCCAGAAACCCAGGATTTTTTGGTTGGGGCCTCGTTTAGTTCTGTAGTTGGATCTATTAAAAAAAAAAAAAAAAAAAAAAAAAAAAAAAAAAAAAAAAAAAGCAAAAAAGTAGTCCAATTAAATTAGTTTAATTTGTAGAAAGAAAACTAAAGTACTTACTAATCCAATTATTATGTCTCCTTATTTGATTTCATATGTTTGTACATAAAGTAAATTAATATTATGAATGAAGAAATTATTTCCCTCTCTCCAATTTCATCCTATATTTTCGTTGATTTAAAGTGTTATGACGAAGAACAACACTAAAGCAAATCTTGTAAAATTATAATGCGTGATTTTAGTATGATAATTAATGGGTTAGGTCGTATTGGATTTGGATTAGGAAAGACTTGAATTTAAACCTCAATCATATATAATATTTATTGTCATTGAAGAAGTCAAGCATTCCCATTGCCATTAAGAAAATAAATAAAAAAAATAATAAAAAATGGAAAAGGAAAGTGTATTTAGTCAAGCGGGGTGGCTTATGAGTAGATATGAAGATTTGATGTGATGATTAAGAGAGAGAAAGAGGCGTGTAAAGTAAGTAATAAATACAAAAATTGACATGGAAAGCAAATATAATAATGCAATATGGAATTAAAGAAAAAGATGATAAATATATTATAGTCACGTGACATGCTTTTGGGCCTTTATCCCGGCCCACTAACAGATGGCTCTTTCGTGCCACCAGACCCAGTTTCCTGGAAACTTCCAATTTAAAAAATTTGAAGGCGCCACGTAGGAAAGTGACACGAAATACCATTTTTCTGCGTCGCTCAGGTTGAATTCAATGCCATTCATCCTTTACTCGTTCTACCCATCTGTCGAATTTCCAACAACAATCATGAAACTTGCCACCCAAGTTAATATAAACATGGCATGTCATTTTTGGAAAAACAATTTAGATGGGGCATGCTCATATGATCTACGATTGCTTGGTAATTAAGCAACGAAGTGGGATCCTACTACAACTCCAAAGTAAAGCTACTTGGAAGCTAGTGACATCAAATTTTGATAAGAAAAAAAAATATATATATAATTTTACTTTTTCTATAATTCATCGGCTTTCGAGCTGGGCCGGGCCTTTATACCTCCGAAGCCCAATTATATTTTTCAAAAAAATGTTAATAATAGTTTGTATTAAATATATTGTCAAATACATTTTCATTGAAATCAATTCAAGTTTCTATTTTGGGATGTTAGCGGACAGCGCCCTAAATTTCTCACCAGACACGGATGCAAACTTCAATTACAAGCACTCCCCACGGCCCACATAATAACTTCTTCAGCCACGGACATGTTCGGATTCATCCATGAAAACTGCCCAACAATAATGATCGAATTCGGTGTCCTTCTCCCCCTTCATCATAATTCCCCACACCGATCCGGTAACGCATTCCGGCGGAACCCACTTCAACAACCATATATCATGTCCTTCAAACGAACCCATTTGTTTCTTTTGGTTGAGGACGAGTTGAATGGCGGTTCCGGCACGGAGTTGACTGATCTGGGCCTAAGAATCTTAGAGAAATGTGGTGGGGCGGGCGGCGACGGTAACAGATAGTACTAGAAGAGTGACAACAGAGGAAGCAGTTGCTTGTTTCAAGGAGAGGGTAGGATGCAGTGCCATCAGTGTGTTAATTTGACAAGGAAGGATGAAAGCTGTGGGGCTATAGATAGCTGCATGATGTGCAAATATGAATCACGAGCGACAATTTTTTTGTTCGTTTGTTTTTTTATTAGACATTTGCGCTTGCATTGATGTGTGTACCTTAATATATTCCGAGACATTGATTGGTTGTCCCAGAATCAACAAAGCTTGCATTATAATTTATCATATACATTGAGCTCATTGGAATTTAAGGCTGTAGATCCAAGGCAATGGATTGAAGCATTTGAAGCTGTGGCATTAGGTGGGGTTTGAGTTGAAGCAGCGAAACTGGGTGTAATTGACGAAGAGAAAATTATGGGAGTATTGAGTGATTATTAGGTTGTGAGCTTGGTGTAAAGGAGGGCCCTTGGAATTAAGTCCAAAGATATGGAAGATATTCTATTCTTATGGACGTCAATATCACTGTCGGTTCCTTTTCCTTTACAACCAGCTTTGTTAAGAGTTTTACAAATTCCCATACCCCAACCGTTTTTCTCAATTCCCCTTTCAACACAAAATTCAATTTGATGTTTGATGCCACAATTATGGTCGATTATGGTTGATTATTATGTCACGATTATGTCATTATGGTTGAGCCTCCACGATTATAATACAAAAAAAGTAACTTCTATTTATTTTAAGTGACGTTGATTCATTCATGATTATGGTTGGTGGTCCCAGTCGTCTTCTAGTTGAACATGCCAAACACGTTCCAATATTTTAAGTTAGTATTAAGTTACAGTGAAATCGAGTTGGACTTGTATGTCTTTGAAGGTAAGGATGTCTCCTTATCTACACTACTCTTGTAATAGTCTAAGCCCACTATTAGTATCGTGTACTCTTATTTCTATTAATAGTCCAAATTCCATGTCGGTTGAGATCCCACATCGATTGGAGGGAAAGCCTAGGAGGAAAAGGCCACTGATAGATATTGTCCGTTTTGACTCGTTACGAATCTCACTATTGTAAACATATGACCGTACGTTTTGGGAATTAGATAAATATAAGAAAGGCAAAATTTATAATTGATTGGGCTGTTTGAAGTGTAAAGCCCAAATAATGTAAGCAAAGGAGCAATAATTATAGTTTTGGAGGGAGGGCATGTGATGTGAGGAAGCAATTGACAAATGACAAGCAAACTCGTAGTTGGGAAAATCCTGTAGTGGGTCTCTTGCTTGGGAAGAAGAAAGGATATGGATATGGCGTGATGAGGTGGGCGAGTTCAGAACAAAATCACAACAATCCCAAAACTTGAATTTTAAACTAACAACCAAAAACAGAAGAGGAGAAAGAAAGCGAAGGCAAAAGGAAAAGGAAGACCAAATCCCACTCTCACACACCTCCCATTGCGCTGCTCTCACGTCTGGCTATGGAACAACTTGGCAGCATTTAGGAGCATTTGCAAATTTTGCTCTCATCTTTCGGCTCCTTGTTTACATTTCCTCCTACTTGCAACCCTCATTCTCACGAATTTTTTCTTCTCTCTCACTTCTTAACTCTTATTTTATTCTATTTTCTGTTGGGTTAAAGTGTTTGGGGGGCTCTTCTTTCGAGTTCTGAGGGGTTCTGCACTTTTTGGTACTCTCCCTTCTTTCTTGTGTTTCTTTTTCATTTGTCTTCCACGTTCAATCATCTCAAATATCTTTCCCACACTAACACACATATTCAGACCAAATTATATTATATACACGTACCACCGGCGTTGAGACCAAAATCAGAACCTATTCTCTCGCCGATTCTGATTTAAAATTCACTTCTCCACCCACTTTCTTCTTTCCTTTCTTTCTGAATATCTAAGCTCTCCATCTCCAGGGACAATTCCCTGTCTCTTTCTCTGTGAGAACAATAGGAAAATGGGGTGTGAGCGTAACAACAATGGCGTCGTCATTGGGCGCAGCAGAATCTTGTGTGCGACTGTTTCTTTTCTCTGTCTTCTGATATTGGCATCGACCCAGATGAAAATCAAGGCTGAAGGTAACTGGGTATCTTTTGGATCTTCAAAACAGAGTCCAAAACCGGACTTTTATTCTTCATCTTACAATTTCAGTTCAAATTGAATCATCTTGTGAATCGTTTTTCTTTGCAGGTAGATCGATTTCAATGAGGACCAAGGTCAGTCCACAAACCACCGCTCTTCCCTCCCTTTCTCAAATACTTTATTGTTTCTGTGAAATCTTAGTTAATTGAGAAGAATAATAATTTTGTGTTTCTTTTTTTGTTTTGATGCATTGGGATAGACAGTGAATGAAGATAAGGAGATATTAAGAGGACAAATTGGATCAAAGCCACCAAAATGTGAGAGAAGATGCAGCTGGTGCGGTCACTGTGAGGCCATTCAAGTTCCTGCAAACCCACAAAAATCAGCCACTAAAAAATCTTCAGCAGTGAAGAACATAGTTTATGCTAGAGATGAAGCCTCCAATTACAAGCCCATGAGCTGGAAATGCAAATGTGGGAGCTTAATCTTCAACCCTTAACTATTTTATATAACTCCCCCTTCAATTTCTCTCTCTCTCTATCTCTCTGTAAATTAATGATTAAATGATTGTTAATTTCTTTAACTCAACCACTCTCTCCCCCTCTGTTTCGTTTTGGGACTCTTTAATCTCTACTACAATTCATAAGCAGGCATTAGATGAAGAGCTCTCAACTTAGAACACTTTAGAACTTTCTCTCCAATACATTTCCTAGGTGGATACTCTTTCTTCCTTTTTGTTCTTTCTTTTAACTAAAATGGGAAGGCTACTTAGTCGTCTTGCTATAGCTTTATACTAACTCAAGCATTAGAAATGTATCAACCATTTTCTTGTTCAACATAAGCCATAAGCCGTAAGCCAAGATGGTAAGGCCATCAATCTTTCTATTTTATTTGGACAAGACACGACAAGTAGTACTCTCACATCTTTTGAAAAGCCATGAACATATGTTCTAATACCCATGGTAAGGGATTGGACTTCCTCTTGAATGACAATTCAACAAAGAACATATACCAACCAAACCCACAAAAACCAAATTTAAAATCTATGATCATGTCTTGGAACAATGCATGCTTTTCAAGGCTTCATGAGCAAACCAGGCAGATAAGATGAGATGAGATGCTTATAAGGGAAATGATATGCATGCTTTGATGTTCCTTTCTAAAACCTTTGCTATGTGTTTGTATACCTTCTTGATTCTAAAAATAGCAAATTTGATGTATATATATATAGCTGCATAGAATGATTAGAGAACATATTTTGGTTGGCTCTTCAATCAAAATATTCTCTAGATAATGAAAATGAAGGAAGAGAAACAACTCACACAATGCTGTTCATAGGGCCATTGTTTC
Organism: Cucurbita maxima; assembly: GCF_002738345.1. NCBI lineage: Eukaryota > Viridiplantae > Streptophyta > Magnoliopsida > Cucurbitales > Cucurbitaceae > Cucurbita > Cucurbita maxima. The sequence continues at coordinate 2,948,266 of NW_019272020.1, forward strand.
AAATTTAAAAATTGGGGGAGAAGAAAGAAGAAACATATTGATCAGTAGCATCTTGGCCGTCTCACTACAAGAAAGTACAGAATAAACCTCTTTGTAGACTTGATTTGCCATAAGGAAGGCATGCCTACCCAACTTTATTTCATTTCTTTAGATGGGATATCTTATTTCCTTTTTCAAGACCGAATCATTCCCATTGAAGACGATTAGATCAAATGCTAATATCCTAAAATGTACAGTGTTTCAAGAAGTTAAAAAAGGGTATAAGATCTGCTTTGTCCTGTGCTTTACTATAGCCAATCTCATGGTTGCTGATACACAACCCGAGACTAATTTGATATCAACTTACTCGAGACAAAAAAATTAAAAGGTGACATGAATGCACTTCATTCTCTAATAAGTTAAACACAAACCCATGCACTAATCTCTCATTCCCTCTCACACAAAAAAGAGAATGTCGGTGCTAAAATCGAGAAGGAAAAAAGAAAATGCAAAACTGAAAAGCTGGGAATCAGGCTCATCAACAGTGAAGGGGAACAAAGGATTCTGATTCCACATGGGCTTCTTTCTCAAGCTTTTTTATGCTTTTTCATTGGTACTAAAAGCGTTGAAAACAACCCAACCCAACCCCATTTGTGTACCCCACTTTCCCAGCTGGGCCATACCCATAATCCTTCTCCCCACGGCCACAACTGATATTGCCATGATTCTCATCTCATAAATGAAATGAGTCACTTTCCCAATCAGATACCGTATATTGCTATCTTCCTTGGCTTCTTCTTCCACATATTTTACAAAAAAGAAAGCCTTCAGTCAGGTTGCCCAAAACTTGGCCACTGCACTGCACAGCGCTTCTTCTGCTGAACCCCCTCTCCTTTTGAGCAGTTGCTTTCTTCTCAGAAGACAAGGACATTTAATGGATATTGCTACACAGTACCTGCATGTTTCAAAAAATAATGCACTCTCAATTAAAGACCAAGCACACACACCCACCCACCATTTCAAACCCCCACCCACTGGTTTCTTCTAACTTTCTATTATGTATTGATTCTGTCAGGAGCAAGAAGATTTTCACAGCTTGTTTCAAGGTCTCCAGGGTCCTGCTGGCTCGTGATGATATTGCTATCAGAGGTACTAGTTTTCATATCTAAATGAAAACTTCCATTTTGTAGAAGAAAATAAAATAGTATCAAGGATGCATAAAGTTCCAAGTCGGTATAAATTTGATGCTGTACAGAATAAGTTGTACACTGCTCATGAATAAAGAGGTTTCGTTGACATCTTCACTTATAAACATAAAAAAGAACGCAGTACCAAGACAACTGTATTGGTGTTAGCAAACTGTTAGCGGAACACTAAAACATTCACTAATTTTATTGTCCTCATTTGTGTACAACCAAACAGTGAAAGTCCAAAACAGAATAGAGGATACTAAACTGCGCCTCCTGGGCCTCCTACACAGTCTCAACTGGGCAAGTAGTTTGAACTTCATAGACATGGCCATTCAATCACTTCTTGCTCTTATCCGCATGGAAATCTGAAATTTCAATTTACCACACCCATGTTCATATTCGCTACAGCACGCCTAGAAGCCAGGATCACTTCCTTTTTTTTTTTTGTGTGGGGGGNGGGGGGGGGGGGGGGGGGGGGGGCTTCCTGCAGAGTGGCTAGCCCCTTGAACATAGAACGCTTCACTGTTTCAAGTTCCACAGGGCAAAGAACCTTTTCCTTGATGAGAAAGTCAGACCAACAAGAAAAGGTTGCACCTTTCATGACCAAACTTTCAGGCAATAGCAAACCCAGAAGGAATAAGTCCAACAAAGTTCCACTTCATTTTGGAAATCAGACGACATGGACTTGGGATGTTCATTCTAGAACACATATTCGTAGAAATAGATGTATATCCTAACACGTGTGGATTCATGACAACCAACAATACTGCAACAAATGAATAAATAAATAATTTTTTTTTTTTTTTAAAATGATCTACTGAAAGAGTTCTCTTTAGAATCTCCTTATTGGTTTTGTACCTAGAAAGTTTCACTGCATTTTAAACAGCAGAAGACGTGGATTTAGGATGTTAGTTTTTTATAGGAAGATTTAGAATGTTAATTTTATAACATTATAATCAGAGAAGCATGCATAAAATCCAAACGTGTAAGATCATCATAGCTGTCAATGACCGTGCACAGAATTTTCAACTGATTTATCCTAAAAAGCTATAGTAAAGGCTTAATACAGTCTACCTGCAGCACGGCTAGCATACGTCCCGTGCACCTAAGAAAGCCATGGGAGTGAAGCTCTGCAACTGCAAGAAGTTGAAATTGAATGAAAGAATAACCTTATGGAAGCAAGTGCTTACATAAATAAAGAGAGTCCTAATCTAGAAGAGGCAATATTAATAATGGTATAGCCAGGGTCTTCTTGATCCAGAGTGTCACTGCAGATGGCGACAAAACTGCACATGCCATTTTACTTGCATAAAGTTGCTGTTCATACAAAAACTTCACGGTCCAGACGTATCAGGTTAAGAATGAGAATTGTATAACTGTCTAGGTGTCATGGTCTTAAAAACTATAAGGATTTTCACTAGCCTTTTACCCCAATAAACGTTGCTCCATGAGACTAAACTATTCATCAACTTAAGGCGTGTACCATCACACCCATTCATCTTGCATTGGTAGAAGTGGAACCATGAGTCTAAAATTAATCTGAACATCATATCGATGAAATCTAAGCCAATTGAAGGCTATTCCTTTGTCTAAAGGATGATTTCATAACCATTCTTGTCTTCTTGATTAAGAAATTTCTGTAATCTTAGTCAGCTGGGAGTGAGACGAGAGGATGTCTCATCGTCTTTAATAAAAAGTTGTGCGCCTTACAAAAAAAAACATGTGAATGAAATGTAAGCTGCTACATATCGGTAAAAAAGGAAGAGAAACCAGAAATTCATACCTATTCAACCAGAAAGAAGGGAGAAGAAAATAAAAGGCATTTAGCTAAATTGTCCTTTGATGAATCAGGTGGAAGAAAAAGTAAAGAGACAAAGATTAAGAACTTAAATAATCGTTACCCTTCTTAAGAATGCATTTGTAAGATTCAGAGTTTATTCTAATCACAATCCTGCTGGAGGAGGAGGAGGAGGGGGTTGTTCTATATCTGCATATCAAGCACAAAGTACAAACAAGGCCAGTGTCGGGTCTAATCGCAGAACGGAGCTTATCCAAATCAACAATTCCATCGGACCCAACCGGTAAGTAGGTAATCTCAAAACCCACCTGCTGCAAATGTCTGCAGGAATCAAGAACGCACTTGTGCTCCGTCTGAATGGTAATCAAGTGCCTTTTCTTCTCTCTGTAGAAATTCATGACCCCCTTGATGGATATGTTATTGGACTCGGTAGCTCCAGAGGTCAACACAATCTCCTTAGGCGAGGCACCAATAAGAGCAGCAACATGGGAGCAAGCCGTCTCGACGGCATGGTCCGATTCCCAACCATAGAGATGCGTCTGAGAGTGGTGGATTACCATATCGAGAGAGATAATAAGGAAGCCTAGCATCGAGCACCCGAGTATCAGCAGGGGATGTAGCTTGCATATCAAGATAAATCGGTCGTCCAGAGATTTTAACACCTTTCATAGAAATCCCAGTTTCATCCTTATGGGGTTCCGACGGAGAAGTGGCTACAGCAGCCGCGGTGGAGAGAGGCCGGAAGCGGGAGACGGCGGGAGAGACATTTGTGCGGGCGAGGCGTAGGCTGGATGCAAGAATCTTGGACGCCATTGAAAGATTCTTTAGTTCAGCCGGTATGACTTATAATTATCATTGATCAAATAATCAAGGTTTTAATCCTTTTAAGGAGATAATCAAAGTTTAATTTCAACTTTATAAGTTGAATATATGATTATATTAACAGGCTTAGTACACCACATGAAGAAGTGCTATAATTTTGCCGGTTTTCGGGCTCCACACATGAGGTGAAGAAATTTTAGCCTTAATATATTTTGGTAAATTATTCACATTAGCCAATAACTTTGATAATTGAAATATAGCTAAATAGATAATAAAGTTAAAAAATTATAAAATTAAAAAAGAAAAAAGAAAAAGAAATATAGTTCAGAGGAAACTTTTTGATTGATGGCGCAACGTGATTGAGCTGATTATGCGGTGGCGTATAAATACCCAAACTCCATTGAAGGAGAAATTCATCAGATCCAAAATTTTACTTCTTATTTCCGCGAGGAAATTTGCATGAACTCCGGTTGAACTTGCGTAGAATTGCAAATCTTTTCTCTCATTTTTTCATTGCATTTACCAACACCATTGACAGCGTTCTGATCCGCCCAGAGTTTCCAGGTTCTTTTTCGTTTTCTTTTTCTTTCTGCTTCGCTCTTCAGTGTTCTTTCCATTCAAGTTAATAGGTGGAATTATACGATCTTGCTTTCTCTTTTGGAAGGAGCATTTATAGATCTGTCTTATTTTCCAACCCAAAGTACCTTCCAGTTGTTCCATTTGTTCTCTGTATTTATTATTTATCGATTTCGATCTCTAAAGAGTAGGTTGCTGAAGATTTAGGACAGGAGAAATTGAACTTATTGTAGAATATGGAATGTGATTGATCAAACTGCAAACTGCATTTTCTTTTCCAGGAAATCCTACCGTTTTTCCTATTCATAAATAACAATTAAGATAATGTGTAAAGAATACGTCTGTGATAATTTTCTGGAAACTGGGAATATGAATTTATTACGATCTTTATGCTAGAATCTGAATCTGGCACTCATTTCAGCAATGGTTCGCGTTTTGGTTGTATATTTATTTGTATGGTGGATATTTATTGATTAAATGATGGTCATTGAATTTTCTTGGTTGGCAGATCAAGAGTATTGGAGTTCATAATGTTCAGGTCATCCCCTCGAAGGAATCAGAGATCCAAAGGCTTCAAGGTAAAACGTGCTTTACAAATATTTCTTTTGCTCGGGGTTTGCGTCTGGCTCGTTTACCAAGTTCAGCATTCTCGCGGTAAGAAAGCTACTTTCGGTGAGAGCACAAAACGTGATAATGTTGTGAAACTAGGGAGGAAGGACCTCCATCCTCGAGTCGATGAAAACTTCATGAGTGATGAGAGCCATAAAGAGGTCGAAGAAGACACCAGGAATGATCTGGAAAAGGGTGCGTCTGAAAGTGACAGTGAAGAAAAGGGTGGTGGAAATGATGAGTTTCATGATCAACAAGAAGTTCGGGAGGAAAGTGACAATAAAGATTTTGTGGTGGATATGGAGAAAGAGAGAGAGGAGATCAGTGAGGTTAGCAAAGAGACAGAAATTGAAGAGAACAAAGATGCGGAAAACAAAAACAAAGGAAATGAAGAGATTAAAAAGGGAGAAACTGATGATAAGGAAAACGGGGAGGTTGAAAAGAGTCAAAGTGAAGAGATCGGTAGAAGGGGAGGAAGCGAAGATAATGGAAATGAAGAAAGCAAAGAAAAGGAAAATCCAGAAGAGAATGGAAATGAAGAAAGCAAAGAAAAGGAAAATCCAGAAGAGAATGGAAATGAAGAGAGCAAAGGACAGGACAATCGAGAGGAGAATGGAAGGGAAGAAAGCAAAGGACAGGACAATCAACAAGTGAATGGAAACGAAGAAAGCAAAGATCAGGAAAATCAACAAGTGAATGGAAACGAAGAAATCAAAGAGCAGGAAAATCAAGAAGTGAATGGAAAGGAAGAAAGCAAAGAGCAGGAAAGTCAACAAGTGAATGGAAACGAAGAAAGAAAAGAGCAGGAAAGTCAACAAGTGAATGGAAACGAAGAAAGCAAAGAGCAGGAAAGTCAACAAGTGAACGGAAAGGAAGAAAGCAAAGGCCAGGAAAATCAACAAGTGAATGGAAAGGAAGAAAGCAAAGAGCAGGAAAATCAAGAAGTGAATGGAAAGGAAGAAAACAAAGAACAGGAAAATCAAGGAGTGAATGGAAAGGAAGAAAACAAAGAACAGGAAAATCAAGGAGTGAATGGAAAGGAAGAAAACAAAGAACAGGAAAATCAAGGAGTGAATGGAAAGGAAGAAAACAAAGAACAGGAAAATCAAGGCGTGAATGGAAAGGAAGAAAACAAAGAACAGGAAAATCAAGGAGTGAATGGAAACGAAGAAAACAAAGAACATGAAAATCAAGGAGTGAATGGAAATGAAGAAAACAAAGGCCAGGAAAATCAAGAAGTGAATGGAAATGAAGAAGGCAAATCGAAGGAGAATCAAGAAGAGAATGGAAAGGAAGAAGGCAAATCGAAGGAGAATCAAGAAGAGAATGGAAAGGAAGAAAGCAAAATGAAAGAAAACCAAGAAGAAAATGAAGGTAAAGATAAGGTAAATGAGATGCCGACAGAAGACATTGAACAAAATAAAAACGAGGAGAGAAGCCAGAATAAAGAGAGTGAAACCGAAGACAAGAATGAAGAAAACAAAGAAAAGGAAAAACAAGAAGAGAGGGGAAATGAAGAGACTGAGAAAAAAGAAAGCAATGATGCAGGAGATAGGGAGAAGGAGAACGGTGCCAATGAGAAGGAAGAGACCAAGGAGAAGTATAGAGAGGATGTTGATGTAGAAACCAAAGAAGGCAGCAGTGAGACCGAGGAAGGTTCCAAGGGTACCATGGGAGGCAATGGTAGCGACAACAAGGAGAACAATGAAAACGATACAGACAAGCAAGAACAAAAGAAAGGTAATATTAAGGGTATAGTTTCAGCTGAAGCACAGATTCAAGACGGGAGTGAGAGGAATAATGACGATGCAAGAGAAGCACAATACAAAGGTGATAATGCTTCCAGTGCTGAAAATGGGCAGGATGGTTTTGCAAAATTAAATGAGGTAGAGTCAGTTGAAAATAAAGAAAACCATGAGTTTCAGCATGAGGATGTAAGGAAGAGTAGCGAAGCTGTTGGTTCTGATAAAAAGGAGTCAGTCCAAAATGAAAGTGAAGCTGGAAGTAATGGAAACAACCAGTCTGATGTACCAGACAAAGTGACGAATAACAATGAAGAGCAGCTAGTGTCCGAGTATAAAGACCAGCCCCAGGATGATTCAATTGCTTCGAATGAGAAAACTTCTGATACAATTACAACAAATGAAACTGCAAACAACATCAATCTCGATCAAGATAACCCCACTTCAAAGCATATCGCACTTGAAGAAGAAAATAATTTTAACACATCTCTCAGCGGTGAACAAAAAGATTCAAGTCCATCAAATTCAACTTCCTTTGATAATACAGATACTTCAAATGAAGGATCCAAAGAGTCGTCAGATCATACGAGCCACAATGAATATGAAAATGCTGGTCATAGCAACTCAAATGATGATTCTTCTGGTCAAAAGAATGACCATGCTAATGCTTCAGATATGTCGAACCCCCAAGAGAATGATGCATCCTCAAACACTATTGAAGGTACTGGTGGTGGACAGAATGACAATGAGAACGTTGATCAAAGCAATGGAAACTATAATGATCAGCCAAAAGAACAATTTGATTCTCACAATGAGGGTATCACATTTTCTGACACAAACAACAGTGAGGATAAGGTTAATGCCGAAGATTCTTCAGGATTTTCTTTGCCTCAGGAAGAGAAGGATGCTCGTACAGATTTGGATACCTTACCCGAGAGCAAAACGGAAGGGAATAACAAGGATGAAACAGCCACAGAGTGACATCTTATATTCTCTCATCTGGATTTTTTGTCATTTTGTTTGTTTTCTTTTTCGTAAGGATCTTTTTTGTTTCTGGTTCTCTGCAGCAATACGTCCATTAAGTGAATATATATATATATATATATATATATACACGCATGTCTCTTTTTTGGCTTTGCTGCTGGAAGAGTTTTAAAAGCTAGGATGATTTCTTTTTCGCATTTGATGCTTCATATTAGTTCATGAGGTGGTCTTTTGTTAGTCAAATTTAGTATATACATTTGTAATCTTCTTTATCTTCCCTAATGTTTGTTGGTAGACACCTATCGGTATCAGTTTTCTCCTGTCATATGCATTTCTATATTTAATAGAAGAATTTATCTCGATTCCTTTTGTCTCCAACTGAAAAGATTTCACTGATGAGGTGTGTAGAGGTTGCACTTTTGAGGTGCAAAACAACTGCCCTCTACCTTAATCTGAAGCTAAGTTCCAACTTAATGCGTTGGGGAAATGGACAGGCTGCCCTGCCGTCTAGAGAGAAACGGAGAGAGCTAGACTTCTTGTTACTTATTAGATGCAATCTCTGCCTTGGATGTATGTTTTCTCAATCATAAGATTCGAGGCCTATGTTAGCCATTTAGATTATTATTTTTTATTTGTTAGCACAATTGAATAAAACGCAGAGCAGAAGCAATAGAATTTATGTATGGCTTTCAAGATGCAATACAACTTATATCCCTTCCTCTTTCCTTCCTTGCGAAACCACTCGAAAACTTCTTACGATTGTTAGACGCTTCTGACATACAAACAGATGGGCTAATATTTCAAATGCCTATTGGAACTCACTACCATCCTTTTAGAATTTGGTAAAAGAACCAAATGCCTCATGGCGCATCCACCAACTTTGTAAGGCATCGTCTTCGTGTTTGACTTGCCTTATGCTCTACTTTTACACATTCCGTTATTGATCGCCACAACTCAAACCATGCGTCTATCACCTTTGAAATGCAATTAGGAATTTATTGTGGGTGTCTGTGAGGTTGCCAAGTGTATTGTTTGGTTGAAGATTCAAATTTGGTAGACAGCTTCCTACTTTTTATCTATCTTTGTTCCCAAACTCATCTCTGTATCGAATTATTCCAAGTGTCCGGGTCATTTATTTAAATTTTTATTTTTTAATAAAAGTAAAATGTCTATTTACATATTTCATTAAATTAAGTTTTGCAATTTAATGTGTATTTCAATTACATACCAAAACTAAAAAAAAGAAAAAAAATGTAATTTAATAAAATAAAAATGAATGGTAAGGGTATCTTAACAATAAATTCAAATTAAATTCAACCAAACTAATTTTAAAACAAGCTATGAACCAAATAATACTAATTAAACTCACCCGTTAGATTAGGTTGATTGAGTTGAGTTTTTTTATCACGATTTTTTTGAACAACCCTACCCTCGATCTTAATTAAAAAGTTGTTAGGTTAGGAATCACATAATCCATTTAATCAGTTACACATAATTGTCCTGCAAAAAATAAGTACATACCATACCATACCATATAATGGATCTACGGGTGCAATAACAAAAGGCAACCAAGAAATTAATTGCAAATATGTCGAGAGTCAAATTAATTAGAAACTTTAGGTCAAAGCAAAACTAGTAACAAAGTCAAACTAAAAAATATAAATAATTAAAAGAGAATTTCTCATATTTGCAAATATAGCAACCGTTAGAATTTTGTGAATACGACAACATTTTAAATCTGAATTTTTAAAAATATATTTTAGTTATTATAATTGACAAAATTTTGTATTCTTTCAATAAAACTACCCTCAACCTTTAATAAAATGAAAGTCATATATTGCCATTAATATCCCCTTTTGGACCGACGCGTAAGAGAGAGTCCAATCCTTGACCGATTCGTGGGCTTTTTCTTTCACAAGGGTCGGTTTTGGACCCCCACTTTTACGCCATTTTTTCTCCGTCAACGTAGCAGGTGGATACCGACGACTCATCAGTCGCCGCCGTTGATCAGACCACCGCCGTTAACGGACCATTTCGCATAGATGGAGGAAAATGAATGATATGTTAACATTTAATAATCAGAATAAACAAAGAATGGAATGAAATATGAAATGGGCGATATCAAAATTGGAGCTTTATTGATGAAAAAGAAAAAGAATTGTGTATTTATTTACAGGAGATGAATAATGAGAAGGGGATGTTTCGTGTGTAGGTTGGTTGAGGTGGAGGGGCTAATAACTAATAAGGGAACAGGGCAAAAAGTAGTTACAAGATTAAATTTCGATGTGGAGCAAAGTAAAATGGGGACATGTTATGGTGGTTGGTGGAGCTGCGGGATTTGGCCTTTTTCTTGCATTCCACTTGGGGGACTTTGGTTGGGCGATGATGATGAAGATTGATTTCAAACGTTGATTCTTCTTCTTCTTCTTCTTCAGGAATAACAATGGCGGAATTGGAATTGGAATTGTCTTCGAGACCCAGAGAGTACATCACATCGTCCCTGCTCCATCCCCCACTCAGTAAAATCTCACATACTGATACTTTGAGTTTCTCGATGGTCGCCCGACTCTGTTCCAAGCTCCGATCATGGCCGTCCATCATCATCATATCTCTGATATCTTCTTCCCTCCACCCGCCCTGTCGCAACTTCCACAATACGTCCTCAAGGCATCCGTCCAACCCCATTTCAAATTCCCCTTCATTCCACCATCCTAGTGTTACCCCACGCCCCGCCATATTTTTTCCCGAAGCCACTTCCGTCCAGAAATCCACCGCTCTGGCCTCCGTCGCCGCCCAAGCCGGCGAGTCGATCATTGACCGGTCTGGTTCAGCCTCACTAAGTTGAGAATATTCATGGGTTTGAAAGAATCCGGCTAAATCGAAGCTGGAAACACGAATCTCCCCACCGTCGAGGTGAAATACGGGGTTCCCGGCCATGTTCGGCTCGGAAGGGATGTAACAGTTTTTGTAAATGGGGACGAGAACAGGGGCTCTGTCCAAGAGTTGCTGGGCTAGAGCAACGGCGTCATTTGGGTCATTGGGTTGAGTACCCCAAGATTGACACCAGAATTTTCTCTGAGAAATTTCCTTGAGGAGGCAAAGCCGGGGGAGATTGATTAGAATGTGAAGCTGTTGAATGGAGGAGGATCTCCAATTGGGGAAACCAGAGCCAATTGGGAGACCCTCTTGGAGGATTGAACGGAGGTCCGGTGGGAAGGAGAATTGGAAGGTGGACTCGAAGGATGTAAATTCAGTGTCCGAGAGGCCGGGGAGGACCGGAATTTGAAGGGATTTGAGATGGTCGATGACGGCTTTGGCATAGGCAGCGAAGGAGAAACATGCGAGTCTTGGCCGGGAGGGCTTGTCGGTGGCGGTGGCGGTGGCCGCGGCCATTAGAGAGAGCACAAAGAAGGTGGTAAATGTAGGGCTATTGTAGAGACTGGGAGGTTCGTACTTTGAGGAGAGGCATGGAGTTCGCCAAACAGAATGGAGCGAGAAAGGCGTCGGATTTATAAGATGGCAAGTTCTTATGAATTATGAGTTATGAGAGAGAGTCCTATTCTGACGCTTCTAAACGTATAGAAGTCGGTAGTATGACATGAATGGTAGGGCTGCGTTACGGATTCCTCTTTTAAGCCCACAAAAAGTGGGTTGGGTTTTCTTCTGACGTCTGATGATCTCAGGCTCAGGTGCTTCTTTTTTAACCTCACAATTTTGAATGCAACTCCACATATTCTATTTCTCTCTCTATAAAATACTTCTGTTGTTCTTTGTTGATGAACCAATGGGGCTTTACCAAACGAAGAACCAGAAATGTTTTATATTTTTGGTATTTTAGAATATGGGTATACATCAAAATTCCATTTTTCAAAATGGGAAGGGATAAAGGTTTCATTTTTCAAATTGCCTGAAGTTTTCACCTTTTATTTTCTTCGTGGTCCATACGGCTTTAGCAAACTATGAAAGAGAAGGGTTTGATGTTTTTCAAGTTTTACAATAGGTATACGATAGATATTGTCTTAGTTTTACTTGTTCAAGCTTTTCCTCAAAAATTTTAAGATGTGTCTACACTAAAGAGCGTCTAGCTACACCTTGATCAATGTTCGGTGCCAGGTTTTGATACCATTTGTAACAGCCCAAACTCACAACCAGCAGAGATTGCAGCTTTAGTCGGTTATGTATCAGTCGTCAGCCTCATGATTTTAAAACGCGTCTATTAGGGAGATGTGATTTCTTCACAATTCACTCCTTTGGGGGCTAGCGACCTCGCTAACACATTACCCAATGACTAGCTGTCAAGCTCACTGCTAATCGATATGGTCTGTTTTGGTCTATTACTATCAACCTCTAACTTGGGTATCTATTCAAAGTTTCCTTTTCTAAAAAAGCAACTCCTTCCCAATTCAAACCCCTTATTTGGATTTGATGCCATACAAATCAACCACAGGTTTCTAGAGTGAGTTCTCCAACCATGGGAGCGTGGTCAGCAAGGTGGGACCTAAATGCGGGGTTGGACATGGCTTATGAAAGACTTTAGAGCAAAACAAAATGAGGGGTTGATTCCAATTCCCAAACATTTCATCCACCATTCATTAGGCTTACAATTATTTTTAAATCATCGGAGTTTCCTTCGTTCAGGATTTCATTAAATTATCCGTCGTCATCTTCTATGTAAAATGATTCCAGTAAAGATTCTTCCGCCGTATCCGATCGCAGACACTAGAACTTGACAACTTATTTTTTCCAGAATTTATGTTCTTATGAAAATGATCAATCAATTTTTTATGATACTGCCAAAGCTTCGCGGTAATGTTTCTTCCCATCTGTCCAGAATGTATGCCACTGCACCCTCAATTTTACTCTTATAACTTTGCCATTTTTATGTAATAAATTGAATCTTTGTCATTAATTCAGAAGAAATAACAAGTCAACACAGACAAAGTATGAATATACACGATTTTTCTGTATAAGAAATTTGGGTCAAAGTCGTACCATGTTAAGCAAGCTGAATCCATTCTTCCCTCGTACAAAACTTTGGTCAAACCGTATCCATCAAGTGGCAGTAGCATGCCAAATGGAGAAGAATTATCCAGTGCCAGTTTCATTTGAGAATTACCTGATATTGAAGGTAGAACAGGAGCATTTGATCATTTAGAACTTACTTTCAACACCAGGAGGAGCCATTTTGTGTTTCAATCTCTTCAGCTCCTGAGCTGAATTCATCTGCCATTTCTTTGTTCTCCTTTTTGTTTCCTACTATGGGGAATCCTGATTCGGCTGCTTCGACCTCGTCTTCAAAGTTCCACCTAGTTATTCCTTGTCTGCTAACATTTCCATTGGTGTAGATTGTGGGGGAGGCTATACTCAAGTCATTTAGTTTGGAGTCTCCACAGATGATTCCTGAAAACCATAATAAATTTTCTTTACATGTATTAGTATAACCGACATCGATATTTTTCAAGGAACCATTGGTATGGTGAGACAGAATTAAGCAATTGCTTTTTGAACTGTGTTTACCTTCATAATTGGATTTCAATGATGATGGTGACTTGAATTCAATTCCACATGACTGAATGTCAGGGAATTGCTGAAGATCTTGATTGACAAAGGAGATAGGCACCTTTAGAGTGCCCTCATCAATCTCCATGATCCCGATGGTAGCTGAAATGCCTTCATTCTTGTCTTGCTCTGTGATGTCAAGGGGAGTAAAATCCTCATGTGTATCATCCACCTTATTCAAGCTATCTTTTCCAAGAAGAGTTGGTTTTACTTCTCCTACTTTTGTCCCTCCTACTGTTGGCTTTCGTGCCCGCGTCCGGGATTGTGAACCTACAGGGGCTATTGCTCGTTTCGACCTTCCTCGCTTTGCTGGCTGTCCCCTCACTGTAATGCCACCATTTCCAACTTCCACAGCAGCCTCATCCGTAGCTACTGATCTTAAAGATGAAATTTCAGCTTCAAGCTTAATCAAGCGGCCCTTGCAGTCCGCTAATTCCACTTGCAACTGTCCTATCATACTCCACAATTGAACATTTTCTGCTGACTGCATCAAATAGGAAAAAAAAAAAAAAAGGAAGCATTACAATAACATATGAAACATCACATAAACGGGAAAGAATTGCCATGTCAAACCTGAGCTTCCCAAAGTCTTTGATGCTTCTGAGAAAGCCTTTCAGGGGGTTTGATGACACCTCTTAAAAGGGGTTGTCCAGAGGAAGATGCTACACAACTAGGAATTGGCATCGGGCAAGATTGAGAAGAGGCAAAACCATATGATGCTCTTGGATAATTGGACAATCCGGGGAACAGTAATGGTGGTGTTTGACCCCACCAAATTGAAGCATCCCAGGAACCTGTTATTAAGTTCAAACCCAAATTTCAAAAAACTTGAACTGATTACTAGGGAATGACATTCAATCACAAGGTTTGAAAAAAGAAATACCCACAAAATTTGGTAAACAACATGAACTCATTGATCGAATAAATAACCTCGACAGAATTACAAAACCAAACAGTTCTGAAAGTGAAACTCACCTTGAAACCCAGGGTATGTTGGATAACCAACAGGGTAGCAGAAATTAGGAGCTTGGGGTTGACATCTCGGCGAGGCTCCAGCGCCAAACGCCGCCGGAGTTTGCCAGCTACCTTCAGTTGCTCCAAGGGAAATGCTCGACTGCGGTTGTACCCAAAAGGGTTGTGATGAAAGGACAAACTGCTGTGGCTGCGGCTGCGGCGGCGGGATGAGCTGGTGCTGAAATTTGGGCAGATTTTCGGGTGGCTGGAGCCGCTCATTCACGGCGGCGGGGGCGGCTGGCAATGAAGATTTTTCCCCTGCATGTCGAGGGTTGAGTGCCCTTTGAAGAAGCTCAGTGTACTGCTGATTTTGGGGAGCTGCATTCTCTAAAAACTGGCATCCAGATTTGGCGTTTTTTGCTGAATCTGTCCCATCAAATACGCTTTTCTCATTCTTGCGCTGTAGCAACAGTGGTATTTCTAATTAGCATAATGCAATCTCTAAATACAAGAAGAAATCAAACACAAAAGATCGAAAAAGAAAAGCGAAACCCCACAAACTTTCACTATTCCCATCGCTTTTCTAGTGAGGGTCGGGCTGATGAAATCAATCAAAAGGGGCTGGGAGGAATGAGAAAACGACCGAGAACATCGAAACCCATTTCAGAAAAATGAAGGAAAAATAGGAAGAAACATACGGAAACTCCATTAGGGTGGTGTTGAAGATTGGCGGTAGAAGCACACTTGAGTTCATCTTCCTTTTCCATCGCATCGGAAAAGAAAACAGCTAGTGGGAGTTGAGAATCTAAAAGGTAAAGCAAGTTCTTTAGCTTTAAGCAAGGCCTATAAGCTTCCTATACGAATGCCTAATGCCATCACTTGAGCTGAATTAAAAAAGGAATATGCGAAGGGCTGGAAAGAGAGACGGAAGCAATTAAAGTTCGAGGTTACTGAGAGACGAACGTGAAGGGAATATATTACAGAATTTCCATCTCTTTCTGCCTTTTTTTTTTTTTTTTTTTTTTGGTGGTGATTGCNCCTTTTTTTTTTTTTTTTTTATTTGGTGGTGATTGCACCAGATTACTTTATGGTTATAATAATAATGTAAGTTCAAATAAAGATGGAAATGGAGTGAATTAAATTGTATTTTGGAAACAAAAATGGTATAGACTAGATAGACGCAGAGGCACGGGATGCATTGAATTGCTGACCCGTTCCAAGTGAATGGCACCTGAAGAAGAAATGTGCGGCTTTCTATGAGGTGTCGTTCTTCTTGTCTCATCTTCCAGAAACTTTTAACCTTAAAAACCTATTCACAATAAATTGAAATATATTGTACCCACACGAGAAAGGGAATATTATTGGAAAACAGAAGTGAGAAGATCTAAGTGGCGTGGAAATTAACGTATTTGCCTCGAGGACCGCCTGGTCAAACTTCCAGTCAACTTGGCTTTACCAAACAAAAACAAGAGAGTCGGAATTATTTGTAAAGCAAACTATGATTTGCAGTGAAAAAACATATCATCAATGCAAGAAATGAAAGGCACTCACTCAGTTTTGTAGTAAAGCTTTTATTCATACAACCACCGGTAAAGTAGGCTTACAAATAAGCAGCAGCAACACAGCCGATGAGCTGCATCAACAACTCGAGAGGACACATTTGCAAATATAGTCAACCGCAAAGTGAAGCACATAATAGCAACAGCACATATGCAAACTTCTTTCAAACTTAGTTTAGTAGTCTTCTCCCTCCTCATCTTCATCGTCCTCAGCCTCAGCACCCACCTCCTCATAGTCCTTCTCCAAGGCAGCCAGGTCCTCCCTGGCTTCAGAGAACTCACCTTCTTCCATTCCCTCACCCACATACCAGTGTACGAAAGCCCTCTTTGCATACATGAGATCAAATTTGTGGTCAATTCGAGAGAAGACCTCGGCAACACTTGTGGAGTTGGAGATCATGCATACAGCTCTCTGAACCCTGGCCAAATCCCCGCCTGGAACAACAGTTGGTGGCTGGTAGTTGATACCACACTTGAATCCTGTTGGGCACCAGTCAACAAATTGGATGGTTCGTTTGGTCTTTATGGTAGCCACCGCTGCGTTGACATCCTTTGGAACCACATCGCCTCTGTACATCAAACAGCAGGCCATGTATTTTCCATGGCGGGGGTCACACTTGGCCATCATGGATGAGGGCTCAAATGCACTGTTGGTGATCTCCGCAACAGAGAGTTGCTCATGGTAGGCCTTCTCGGCTGAAATCACAGGAGCATATGATGAAAGCATGAAATGAATCCTAGGGTATGGGACCAGATTTGTCTGGAATTCAGTTACGTCCACATTCAAGGCACCATCAAACCTCAGAGATGCAGTCAGAGATGAAATCACCTGGAAATTTAACATTATATAAATATTTAGAAAATCGATTTCCCATTATTTAGATATAAAAATAAAAGATCAGGAAATGATCCAAACGGGGGTGTGGGTAGGTAGGAATGGATGAAATGTGTACTTGAGAAATCAAGCGGTTGAGGTTCTGGTAGGTCGGGCGATCAATGTCAAGGGAGCGCCTACAGATATCATAGATGGCCTCGTTATCAAGGAGCACTGCAACATCAGTGTGCTCCAAGAGCGAATGGGTTGAAAGGACACTGTTGTAGGGCTCAACTACAGATGTTGACACCTGAGGTGAGGGATAAACAGTAAATCCAAGCTTGGATTTCTTTCCATAGTCCACGGAAAGACGTTCCAGTAGAAGGGATCCAAGACCAGAACCCGTTCCTCCACCAACAGCATTGAAAACGAGGAAACCTTGAAGACCAGTACAGTTGTCCGCAAGTTTTGTTATACGATCCAAGCAGAGATCAACAATCTCTTTACCAACTGTAATAGAAAAGGAGAAATGTGTTAAAACAGGGGGCAGTTAACAGGAATTAACTTGCAAAAAAAAAAAAAAAAATAATTACTCGTATAGTGGCCACGAGCAAAATTGTTCGCTGCATCTTCCTTGCCACTAATGAGCTGTTCAGGGTGGAAGAGTTGGCGGTACGTCCCAGTCCTGACTTCATCAATGACTGTTGGCTCAAGATCTACAAAAACAGCACGAGGTACATGTTTTCCAGCACCAGTCTCACTGAAGAAAGTGTTGAAGGCGTCATCACCCCCACCAACTGTCTTGTCGCTAGGCATCTGTCCATCGGGCTGCAAGGGAGACAGGTAAGAGACATTCAGATTTCAGTAGTACACATTTGCAAGTTTCACAGTGATTTACATTTCACAACTGTAAATGCAAATAGAGACACGTTTACAGATCAGATCAACACTTTCACACCCCCACCAATTCACAGTGATTTACATTTCCTTAGAATGATGCTCGTAAATCACATGAAAAATACCATTCGTCAGAAATACAAGAAAATTTGCATGGCCAATATTATAAATTAAAACGCAGAACTATTATGTGAAGAAAAAAAAATCCTATTCACTAAGCAGAACATGCTACACTAATTCCCAAGTTCAATAAAGTATTTGCGTTCTCCGTGTGATTGACTAAGGAACCATTCCAGATCCCACATTAAGTCAATCCCAAAACTTATTTCCCATTGACAGGGCCGCTAATGCAGAGTCCATAAGATGTAGAAAGCCTTCATGAAATAGAAATCGGATGAAATACCCAACCGCAGAACAGGACTGGAATGCTTTAGAAGCACATTTATTCAACGAACACCTTTAAAAAATTCATTAGCCAGCTCAAAGAAGACAGTTATCAGTTGTGTTGAAAGTACATTCAAATGTCCCTAAAAAGCCAGACACATTCGAATATGAAAGAAACCACGCAACCAAAATATGCGACGACCTGGACAGAAGTTCAAAGTGGGGTTCCAGGAGGTTGATATCAAAACGAAATGTAGTCGATCTACTTAGATCAGGCACGTCGACGTATTCTCCAGTAAAGACCTCTGTTACACCTATTAGGAGACAAAAGAACACCAGATCTGGAAACTGCGATAAACTCACACAACAAACCCTAGATCTCGACATTAACTCGCAGATAACACCAACCATCTCTAAACAACCACTTAAACCAACAAACAACGAGGAGATCAACGAAAGAGGCATTGACAAAATCAGAACGCATGGAAGTAGAAGCTTAAAAACTAAAAAAGAGGTGGGAACCAGCAACCTGAATGCCATGCTCCAAGCAGTAAAGTTCCCAGCAGGCATTGCCGACCTGAATCCCGGCCTGACCAATGTGCACGGAGATGCATTCTCTCATTGTGGCTTTGAAACGGGAGATAAAATGGAACAGAATCTAGAAGAAGAGGAGGAAAATGGAAAAGGAAGAGAGGAGCGTTTATGAAGACGCTACTCCAAAGGATCGGAAATGGGTGTCGGGGGGAACCGTACGCAGGACAGTTTATAGTTTATAGCAGGAAAAAGTAGGAGTTGGATGTGGCGAGGGGAAGAGGCGTAGGGGTACCCGTGGTACTGCACGAGCGGCACGTGGGAGTTTAACCATAGTTAGCTCTCCGTGGTTACATTATTGTGTCTCTCAACATATGACTGTAGGACGTGGCTTTACTTTTATCGTTGGTGGGATTTAAATCAATTTTAATAATGTATATAATTACTACTATATCAATACTTAATTTAAAATTTATTTTTAAGTATAACATTGATGTATTAATTAATAGTCTTATAAAAAATAAAAAACAGATTCTCCTTGCTTGGATCACAAGTAAATTTTCTTTTTCTTTTTGTTTTTGAAATCATACTGGCAGACACAATTCACAAAACCGAACCAATCCCTTTCTCCTCTCTCTACGCTATCGTCTTTTCCAATATGAAACGCAACAATATTTCATGAATGTATGATATTCATAACCCAACCATAAATAAACTTCGATGAAATTACCAAATTAATTATGAAAAAAAAATAAATCAGATTCTTCTTCCAAGATCATCAGCCAGAATGGCCTGAAACTTTGAATCACGAACCCTTGTTGTTGCTGTCGTTGTTGTAGCTTCCACAGTAGTACTGCCTGGCTTGCTCCTGTCTGCCATGTTTGTTCCCTTTTCCTCTAATGTCGAGAGTTCACATTGCACTGATGAGAGATTGAGAGAGAAACATATATGAAATAATAACCCAAAAACAAAAGAAGTTCAGTGATTACCCACCTGATTATGTCGATCCCCATCTACACAAGAAGAAGAAGAAGAAGAAGAAGAAGAAAGAAAAGAAAGGTTTGATTTATATAGACAGAGAAAGGCATCGGGGCTCGATGTGGGCGGTGAAGGGCCCTTTTCATATCCAACCCTTTCTCCTTCTTCAACGCGTTTTATGGATTAAATCAAAAGGGGTTTTTAATTTATAAAGTACAGACGAGAGATTTCATGGATTTCACATGCAAGTTTATAGGCGAAGTTCGTGTGAGTTTGCAAAAAAGGAAAAAAGCATCGTGTGTTGGGGTTTCATTCCAAATAAGCCAGCCAGCTCAAATGCACACTCCAAATTCAATTACAAATGCTAATAAAACCAAACAAACGAGATTTTTTGAAACACATGGGAAAAAAAAAAAAAAAAAAATAAACATAGAAATTGTGAAAAAAAACAAAAGATAGCTTGAGGCTTACGATGATTAAGAATTAGAATGTCGTTGTGTTTTTCCTTTCAATATTGTGGTCGGATAAGATGTTTTGAAGCATGCTTCCAATCAAAACACAGCTATATGTAATTTACATAGACGAAAGAGGAGATTACAATTGTGATTCATTGTCATAAATAAGAAGAAATTAAAATTTATTTACGACAATAAAATCACCCACAGGTTTTTTTAATTGGTAATTAGTTAACCATTTCCATTGCCTTATAGGTTTACCAACCACGGTGGAGAGCGATGAAAGGAGATGGAAACGGGCTTCTTAAATAAGTTTAATTAGGTAGGGTTATCGTCTCTAAATTGGTGGTTTAATTTGGTACAAAATCTAAACTTCTGTATTTTAATTAATTCTTATAATATAATTTCCAACTGATATTTACAATCAATTTTTATAAAACAAAACAGACGTGTTAGAAACAAAAAAAAAATGTGAAAATATAGAAAGAAAAGGAAATAAAATCTGATTACAGAAAAATAAGAGACAGTATTAGTTAGAGTTGTTTGTAGTGAGGGATAAAAAACTTACATTTCAAACGTGTTCCTTATTTTCAAAATTGAATTTACTATATTCCGCTGTTTTGTGATTATATTTTGTTCCTCAACTTGTTTTCTAATTAATATTTTTTAAAATTAAAGGAAGTAAGTGGGGTCCAGCAAGTGGGTCTTTGACACGTGTAAGCAATTTGGGTAAGATAAGATTACCCCAACCAAGCAATTTCCTCTTCCTAGCGCTTAGTTCTGAGAGGGTTCTGATCTTGAAGCGGGTGGGTTTGGTTTCTGTTAAGGGACGTAGTTATGCAGCCAATTCCGGATGTTAACCAGCGCATTGCTCGAATCTCTTCGCATCTTCATCCTCCCAACCCTCAGGTTCTCACTCTCTCTGCCTTCTAAATTTCACTTCTCTTTGGTATACTTTTTACGGGTCACTGTGTAATTGGAAGCGTGGCGTTGTAACCCAATGACCCATCTGGGAATATGGGATTTAGTTGTGGATTAAGCGATCGTACTTGCTCCATTACTCAGGTTTTTATCCCTTATTTGCTTTGATTCTGGTTGTGCTCGGATAGATGGAGGAGAGTTCAGCAGCTTTGAAGAGGGCCAATTGCCGGGGGAAAGGCGGAGCTCCCGGGTTCAAGGTCGCAATACTTGGGGCTGCCGGTGGCATTGGCCAGCCCCTTGCGATGTTGATGAAGATGAATCCTCTGGTTTCTATTCTACATCTTTATGATGTAGTTAATGCCCCTGGCGTCACCGCTGATATTAGCCATATGGATACTGGTGCTGTGGTGAGTTTTTTCTTTTTTTGTCTGTATTCTATTGGGTTTTTGTTTCGTACAAATTGGAATGATAACGTATTATGGGATATGAGTTTTAAGAGATTCAAGAGACTGTGAGGAAACTGTCGTCTATTCGCATTTGAAGTGGGGAATTGAAATGGATAGCATATTGAGAATATTACTGAAAATGTAGGTGCGTGGATTCTTGGGGCAGCAGCAGTTGGAGGCTGCGCTTACTGGCATGGATCTTGTTATTATCCCTGCAGGGGTTCCTCGAAAACCAGGAATGACAAGGGATGATCTATTCAAAATCAATGCAGGAATTGTTAGGACTCTGTGTGAAGGGATTGCAAAGAGTTGTCCAAGAGCCATTGTCAATCTGATCAGTAATCCTGTGAACTCCACCGTGCCCATTGCAGCTGAAGTTTTCAAGAAGGCTGGAACTTATGATCCAAATCGACTTCTGGGAGTTACGATGCTCGACGTCGTCAGAGCCAATACATTTGTGGTATGCCATAGTCCACTAGTCTCGTTCCCTTTTATTAGATCATGGCTGTCTATCTTCACTAACTTATGTCCTGTTTTCATGTTATTCTGTCTTTTGCAGGCAGAAGTATTGGGTCTTGATCCTCGGGATGTTGATGTTCCAGTTGTTGGCGGTCATGCTGGTGTAACCATTTTGCCCCTTCTATCTCAGGTTTGTACTGGTTTCTGATTTGATTAAAGTACATGATGTCCTTGAATTGGTTTATTTACATTTCTGGTTGTGTTTTTGTGTATAGGTCAAGCCTCCAAGTTCTTTCACACAAGAAGAGACTATTTACCTGACTGATAGGATTCAAAATGGTGGAACAGAAGTTGTGGAGGTAAAGAATTCATTTGTTTGTTGTACTCAGATATGTGCTACGACCAGTTGATCCCACATCAGTTACAAAGGAGAACAAAACATTCTTTATAAGGGTGTGGAAACCTCTTCCTCGCGGACGAGTTTTAAAATCGGTGGAATCGTGCTATTACTATTGAATCCATTGTGCTGTATTCTTATCATCACTATCACAATAGCTTATTATACCAATTTGACACTGTCTCCAGGCCAAAGCAGGAGCTGGTTCAGCAACTCTCTCCATGGTCGGTTTTTTTCCAACCCTTTTCATCATCTAATGGGTTAAATTGTTTAGGTACCATAAGTGTAGAAAATAGAAGGAAAAAGTACGAAGGGTAACCAGAAATGCTATATTGACTAATGTATGGTAAAAATGTGTAGGCGTATGCGGCTGTTAAGTTTGCAGATGCATGCCTGAGGGGCTTAAGAGGAGATGCTGGTGTTGAGGAATGCGCGTTCGTGGCTTCTCAGGTATGCATGTTTTGTACAAGTCATTGGCCTATTCCTTTTCAGGAATTTGAATAATGTTGAGCTGAGGTTATATGTTTGCTTGGTACAGGTGACTGAACTTCCATTCTTTGCATCAAAAGTACGACTGGGTCGCAATGGGATGGAAGAAGTGTACGGGCTTGGGCCACTAAATGAGTATGAAAGGTACGCCGAAATGCGAAGTTGTTGAACAAGAATGAGCTTGAATCTCGATTGAGTATTGATTTTGACAGGATTGGATTGGAGAAAGCGAAGAAAGAGTTGGGAGGGAGCATTGAGAAGGGAGTTTCCTTCGTCAGAAGCTGAGAAGATATGCCAATTTAAATGGAGTATATATATATTTGGTGTCAGTTGACCTTGTATTAAATGTAACGCAGATAACGTGGATATTTTTTATTGTAAGGTAGAAATATTAATAATAGACATCTCCACCACCCATGTGGGTTGCTTCGTATTCAACAATCGCTTCAATTACCGTGAAAAAAGCCATCTTTTTTTGGAAGTGCTATTTTCGAGGTCATCAAAACCAAAATCAAAAGAGAAAAGAAAAGATATGATTGTTTTTAATGTTATTTGTTAAAGAATATTTTGGTGTACTTAGAGAATGAGTTTCCAAATTTTCAATTGGGTTCCCCACCACTTTCAGTCTTCTTGTTCTGACACCCACCCAGTGCATACCTTTCTTGATTTCCTCTGTCCGGAAAAATTAGCGAAAATTAATGAGAAAAGAAGAAACCTTTGAACAACATTACTACCGTAAACCTTAATCCCCTCCTCCCCCAAAAGATAATTAACGACATCGCAGCTACAAGAGAGCCTAAGCTGTTTTCTTTTCTTTTAATGATAGACAGTAGACACTACCAACCCCAACCCAGTTGTGTTCAAGTGCTAAGAAGATCTGCTGGCGGCTGCTGCTGCTGCTGCTGGTCTTTTTGGTTCTCGGGTCCTGTTGTTTGAATGTCTAATGCGGCGGCTAATGCTGGTGTTGGTGGTGGTGAGGAGTTGGGGAGTGTTGAGTCTTCCCGTTTTGAACATGGTGGCTGTGGAATCTCCAATAGGATTTGGATCACTTCTCGCATTGTCGGGCGCTCTACCGCCTGTTCCTCAACGCACAGCATTGCGACGTAGAAGACGTGCATCACTTCGTGGCGAGGAATGGAGGAGAGCCTTGGATCAAGGATTTTCACTACCTCTTCCTTGTTTGAGTCTGTCATTTTTCTAACCCATTGAACTATGTCGACACCATCACCAAATTCTCCGACCGATTTTCTTCCACTAACAAGCTCCAATAAGACGACTCCAAAGCTATATACATCACTCTTCTCGTCGACTTTTAGTGTGTAGGCATATTCTGGAAGGAAGAAAAAGGATCAGAAATATCTCAAGAATCAGAACCATTGAAGGCGTTACCTTCCAGAAAAGTAACAATTTTCACACCATTCATCGTCCAACTTTGGACTTGAAATGGAAAGCAATCCATAATGGTTAAACAATGAAGAGAACTTTGGATGCAGTCAAAAGCATTATGATTCATTCATTGACTTGCAAAGATGATCACCATTAATGTTCTCATGACACAGAATTTAGCCACATTCTTCAGTTCAATATCAAGCTCCCAAGTCAAACTACAGATCATATATTCATGCTAGTCATAGAAAAATAAGGCTAAAACACTTCAAAACAAGATTGAAGATTCAAATTTCGAGTCCTTTAATAATATTAGGAAAAGAAGGTTGCTTCTTGGCCTGCTGCATATAAATGATTGACATAAAGTTTCAAGCTTGGAATCATACCTGGGGCAATATATCCATAAGAACCAGCAATAGCAGACATGCACTCAGAAGTGCCGGAATCCTGTAAGAACTTGGCCAGACCAAAATCAGCGACATGAGCTTCAAAATTAGTGTCAAGAAGTATGTTGTTTGATTTCACATCGCGATGAACAATGAGTGGCGAGCAATCGTGGTGGAGATAGCAAAGCCCTTTAGCGGCTTCAATAGCAATCTTGTACCTTGTATCCCATTGAAGGTGACCCCCTTTTTTGCCATGAAGAACTTCCCCCAAGCTCCCATTAGGCATATACTCATAAATCAAAAGATTAGTCTCATGGTTTGAACAAAACCCCAATAGTCTAACGATATGTCGGTGTCGAATCCTCCCAAGAGTTCGTATCTCAGCGTTGAATCCATGGTCGTGGGACGATCCACGGCTCATCGCTGGCAGCCTTTTGACGGCGACATGGTCTCCACTTGGCATCACCCCTTTATAGACAATGCCTCCCCCTCCTTTTCCAATAATGTTATCCTCTTTCAAGCAATCAAGAACATCATCAACTGTGTAATCTAGGCGTTGGAAGGATGTTAATTTCCAAGCCCGAGACTCACTGGCTTTTTTTAGCGATCGAGCTTTGATGATGGCAGCAACTGCAAATGCAATTGAGCAAAGAAGCAGACCAATTACAAGGAGGAGCTTGAGGGAAGCAAAGAGAGGGCCCTTTAAGCGTTGTTGGTAATTGCTATTGGCAACCCCATCTTTGCATGGCCCCAAATATGGTCCGCAGAGATCGGGATTGCCCACAAACGAGGTATGATTGAAGTAACTGAATTGCCCAGTTCCCGGAACTAAACCAGAGAGGTTGTTGTATGAGAAATCCACAGAGGTTAAACTCTGCATTCTGGCTATGGAAGCAGGGATTCCGCCGACTAAATGGTTTCTTGAGAGATTCAGGTAATTTAATATCCTCATACTGGTAATCTCGTTCGGAATTTCTCCCGAGAGCTCGTTTCGACTGAGATCGGCGAAGGTTAGAAGCTTGCATTGGCTAATCTCCGGCGCGATTGGACCCGACAACTTATTGTTACTGAAATCAACCTTCGAAAGTTGCTGTAACCGCCCAATCTCAGGTGGGATTTGACCGGAGAACTTGTTTCCGTCGAGAAGTAGTTTCTGGACGCCAGAGAAGTTGGCGATTGTAGGTGGAATCGACCCAGTGAGTCGGTTGTTCGAGAGACTAATCTGGCCGAGATTCTTTGAGATTGAGTCGGTTATTGGGAATTCGCCGGAGAGAAAATTGTCCTGTAACTCCACCTGAGAGAGCTTGGGCAGACTCAGAAGCCCCTTCGGAATGGATCCATTGAGAAAATTTTCCCCCATACGAATACGATTAAGTGAAACGCATTTGCCTAGCGATTCTGGAATTGGACCGAACAAAAAATTGCTCAATGCGATCAGAGTTTGAAGCCGATTACCGTAGCACACATCAGGAGGGAGAGTTCCAGTCAGCTTGTTGGAAGAAATATCCAGAATCCGAAGCATTCCGTTCTTCCCCAGGTTCTGTGGAATCGCTTCCGTGAAATTATTCTCCCATAACTGCAACACCTCCAGCTTCGGCAAGTCGCCAATAAAGGAAGGAATCCCTCCATGTAGCTTGTTTCTAAACAGATTCAACAGCGTCAAGTTCTTCAACTCCGCGAACGATACGGGAATCTCACCCACAAGCATATTGTTCGACAAATCCAACGACTTCAAGTTGTTCAACTTTCCAATCTCCGGCGTCAGTGGCCCAGATAGAGCATTAACTTGGAGAAACAGAGTATCAAGGCTCTTCAGCTTTCCGAGCTCCGGCGGAATCCGTCCAGACAGTCCACAGTTCGCAGCGTCCAACCGTACCAACTCCGACAAATTCCCAATCTCGGCCGGAATACCGCCGTCGTAGGCGTTAAAGTAGCCAATGTAGAGCTCTCGAAGGTTCTTCAAGTTTCCAATCTCGGGCGGTATCGGACCGCCAAGTTCGTTACCGGAAACCGCCAAGTACTCCAAAGACTGCAGCCGACCAACCTCCGACGGGATCCGTCCAGTAAAGAAATTTCCACCCAAATGCAAATGGCGAAGGCTCAACATTTCAGTGACCACAACGGGGAAATCTCCAGTCATATTGTTGTTATACAAGTCAAGAACCTGCAGATTCTGGAGCTCTGAAAGCCGCGAAGGGAACGATCCATCGAACACATTATTAGAGAGGTTAAGGAAGCGAAGGGAAGAGAGTGAAGAAATCTCCAGTGGGATTGGACCAGAAAACTCATTGGCAGCAAGAGAAAGACAAGTAAGAAATCTTAAAAAGGCAACATCAGGGGAAAGGGAACCGGAAAGGCCGAGACCAGAGAGGTCTAAGGCAATGACATGGCGACGGAAATCGCAAGTGACCCCAAACCAAGTACAGTGAGTGGTGGAGGCGTTCCAGGAAGAGAGAGAGGATTTGGGGTCGCCAGTAATGGAGGTTTTGAGGGAGAGAAGGGCACGATACTCAGAAACACCAGCAGAAAGAGAATGGTGAATGTGGAGTTGGAGAAGACAGAGGAAAGGAAGAAGAAGGCGCATTTTGTTTGTGGGTTTGTTGATGGAATGGGAAATGTGGAATTTTTCCGGCTGATCTTCAAATTTGCAGAGTTAGTTTGAAATGGGGGGAAGAGGCCAGGGAGGGAGCGAGAGAGCTCAGTGAGAGAACAAGTGGGTTTGGAGGGGAACCTCAATAAAGTGAATCATATCGCACATTATATATAAATATATTTTTTCCATTCCAAAAATTTCAAGGTTTTTGACTTCACAATATAAAGTTCATATCTTATTGTGAACATTTATATTGGACATGATGAATAAACAGCAGGGTTGACAAGACACTGAACTTTAGAACGACTTTTGCCATAACTTTGGCTGTATTTTCATGGTTCTGCGATTTTGTGTTTGCAGCCCTGTCTGCACCTTTGGTAAGAGTAAGTGGGTTGAAGAAGGAGTGAAGAGTGATGATGAAAAGAGGTAATAATAGTTGGTGGGTTTGTGTGTTGTAGAGATAAGGTTGCTCAAACTCCAACCCGAAGGCCAAACCCATTTTTGGTTCTTAAATTTACACACACTCACACACAGGCCCCACAAGTCCCAGAAATAGTCACA
This sequence comes from Cucurbita maxima, assembly GCF_002738345.1. Taxonomy (NCBI): domain Eukaryota; kingdom Viridiplantae; phylum Streptophyta; class Magnoliopsida; order Cucurbitales; family Cucurbitaceae; genus Cucurbita; species Cucurbita maxima. The sequence goes on from NW_019272020.1 coordinate 2,975,735, forward strand.
AACTACCTTTACTCTAAGGGCTGCTGCTTGCTTAAGCCTGTGACCCTCGTCCTTACGGGACATCGCTAATCGACAAACTCACCCCAGATTGGTCCCCCGATAGTAGCAAAATGACGAAGCAGTCCTCCTTCCAGGACAAAGAAAGCTACGCGCCATACTGGGGAGGTATCCTTCGTATTGTAAAATTCTAATTTTTCTTTTACCCTTGTCTCGATGTTTGAGATATACTTTCATCATCATCAGCAGCAGCAGCAGCATGGTGAATAAGAAAATGTTAAATGATGATGATGGATTGAGATGCATGAGAATTCAGAATCCGACATCATTCAATATTGGATCCAATGCCCTGCGATGTTGGGTTTACAGGCACCATCCTACCGTAACCAAAGGGTCATTTCTTTTTCCATTTCCCTTTCCAAGTGAAGAGGGAGGAGGAGAGGGAAATGTGGATATAACATATCTGACCAAATTTATGAGATGATGGGTATGGTGGTTAGGACGAGTTCAACTCAGTTGAAGGAAGAGGGAACATAGATAAAATAAACACATACAGGCGATTGCGTCCAATCCAAGGAACACAGCCACTGTGGGATCAAGTTGGTGGGTGTGTTTTAAATTTTCGAATCCCTCTTTTCAATTGCATTGCACTGCATGAGAATAAGGAAAAAAAAAATAAAAAATACTTCACACCACAGAACACGTTATCTCACTTGCTATTCTTTATGCTTGGGCTGTGAACATTTTGTCCCCTCTCTTTCTCTCTCTCTCTCTATGGCTTCTCAGCCTGAACTCTCACCTTCACTTCTCACAGAACAGAACAGAACAGAACAGAACAAAACAAAGCATGGTTTGAACAATAATAGACACCATTTTCTTTTTTAGGGGTAAACGACACCTGATATCCATTTATCTACGTCTAAGCAGGGCTGTCACTGTTGGACTACACCATGTGCACCAATCTCTACACCATCACTGCACAATTCAATACGCCAAATTTCCTGCCATTGCTTTAGCCTTTATGTCCTCAAATACCCACAATAAAACAACTTCCAGTATATCAGTTTGTCTATTTTCCTGAACCGGCAAAAGCTTTAAATGTCCTGGCCCGGTCCATTTTAAAGAGAAAGAGAGAGGTTTCAGATTGTTTAGTATGGTTTGGCATACTCTATTGTAGAAAACAGGCAACTCTATTGGATTCCTTCAACTTCCGTAATTTGGGAAAAGTTAAAGTGAAATAAGAAAGGGAACAACACTTCCCCCCTTCAACTATAGCTATATATGCTTACAAGTGAAGAACAAAAAGAATGATCTAGTTTCTTATGAAATTTTGAAAAGTTAGAAATCAAAATTTTCTTTCTGGGATGAAGCAAGGAACACAGCTCCAGCGCCGGACCCCCCGTGAGAATGCTCCACTATCACATTGTCTGAAAGTTCATTTCCAAGCATTTCCCATATGCTACTATTGAGATAGTTTCTAAACACCCTGTAATGCTCGTAAAGCCCACCTTCCACTGTCACTATGTTTCTTTTGTTTTCAATCCTCCCCAGCTTCTTAACGATCCCCACAATGCCAGCTCCAGCAAGACGGGCTGCACGTTCTGACACGACATCGCACACCTCAGCAACAATTTCTCTTGCCATTGGAGTAGAATCAGTTATCTTGCATTCATAGAGAACATGTCAACCAGTGTGGAAGAGAAGTGCAACTAAATGCATGCTTTGATATATAATAGAGACTTAATTTGAAAACATCCCCATCAACCCTATTGTACACTGATGGGGGCGGGGGGTCGCAGAAGTCCCCAAGTCCCGTCCAGACAAAGTGAACCTAAGGGTCTATAACTATAAGAAGTTCATGATCTGATCTATGTGGTGTGGGAGGAGGAAAAAATTGATCAGTGTTCAATGCTTTAATGATCCTCACCCCAAAAATTTCTTTCAGCTTTTCGTTGACAACTTCTCGATCTTCTGAAGTATCCTGATGCATTGCAGCCATATCAGGTGACCTATAACAAAATCGATATAAGTCAAATTGTCAATTGTTCAATATGGTTCGGTATTTGTTCGCTTCAAGATGCAATCGTCATGTAAATCCATAAACCAGATGTGATAGCGTTATCACAAAAATAAGCCACTCCAGTTCAGATTTAGGATGGAAATATGCTCAATTAGCCCAGCTTTGCATTGTTTTCCAAACTGTCGTACTAACTACCATTTAATTAACTGTTGTGTTGCAACTAATAATACCGGACTGCTTGAAAATGAATGTCAATACCTTAGCAGATAAGGGGTCATAAGCTTTGGAGGTACGGGATCCCCAAATAATAATGTTTCCTGTGCCATTTTTACCAGGACTCTTCTCACAATCTCTCCCAAATAGGTTCCTGATACCAACTTTTGGAATACCTGAGATAATTGAAGAATTGTTAGCCAATCTAGATTAGGATTCTCCTCGAGTATGAGCAGTTACGATCAATCTACAATCTGCCATACCTGACTACCCGGGTTTAAACTTTCAGAATCTAGACAAGCATCAAACTCGGTTATTGGAAGGTGCGGTGAACGGAAATTTCCCCACTCCATGCTGATTCCCTGCAATATAAGAACAGAATGAGACTGATCTTCAAGTTGCAATACCATTTAGTTGGCTAATCTTACTAACCATCTCCCTTGACGTTCGTGATGGTCCATTTAAGTGAGCAAGTTCTTGTGCTGATTCTATATAAGCAGCATTGGTGCCCATGCCTAAAGTTATAGTAGCAACACTGTCCCTGCAGTAGTATCTACCTCCAGCTAAATTCCCAACAGTATCATCAACCTGCTCGAAAAACCGGAAATATCACAACAAAGCTGGAAGCCTGGAACTAGTTTTGTGAAAAGGAACTTTTAGTTCAAATATACAGCTGCATACCATTGCAGAGACACGAAGGTTCACACCATGCTTATTCAAAGCCCGGTTGATGTTTTTCACCATATTCTTTCCAACCTGAGTTCATAATTATATTTGGTTTCAGCCATTTAAGAGATGTCCACCATATTCCATCAATAGTAGATAAAAGTGGCAAATTTTCTATAACATGTGATATAGATTCAAAACAGGACCATCAGAATAACATAGGATTTAAACCGTCTGCATTGTGTTAATCTCAGATCATTTATTCACCATAGATTATTGTAGTTCTATGAAAATACTATGTGAGAGAATGCAAAGGGACTTGAGTGATTATACTCAACTGTGTCATCAGCGGAGAAACTATCCCATTTAATTACATTTCCCAATGTGGCCGCAGCATCATCCACTGGATATGATAATGTAAAGCCCAGCTCCGTCCTCTTCACCGGTTCATTTTCATTCTCTGGATGAGCGGAAACAAATTTTGCAACCTCCGCAGCAATGAAGTCGAACAGATCCTGTTTCCAAAAAAATTCAAATAAAACCTTCGCCAAAGCCACTGATCATAATCTAATTGTGATAAGGGGGAGTGCTCAAATTCTAATTCCTGAGGTGGGATACAATCTGAACCATGATTCAGTACCATAAGTCGAAGTGTAGGTAAAACGAACCTCAGAATTACCACTCATCACATTGGAAGGGATCGAAATCTCCTCGCGATGAATATCAGAGATGGGTGCGTTCTTTCCCCCAAGCCGAGCGCACAAAATCAAGAAATTGGTTCCCCGCAAATTAACTCCATAATAAAACCCTTCCTCATCTCTATCACCCAAATGCAAGCATAACAAATGAAAGCCATTAGCAATTCAAATTTCAAAAGATAAAATGCAGCAACAACAAATAAAAATACCCATTAGGGAAAGCGTCGGCGTAGGAGACGAGCATTTTGAGAGTGGCTTTGCCACGGGTTCCATTCGATGCAATGGAGGCCCGCATATCGGACTCCAAATCATCGGCGATCTGCCACAGCTTGGGTACGGGAGTTGCACAATCCCGGGCGAATTTGCGGAGAATGCGGTGTGCTTGCTTCAACTGCCATTGTTTCCTCCGCTTCCATCTCCTCAGCGCGGCGGCGGCGACTACCAGAGTGGCAGTAGCGGCCAATGCGGCCACCAGAATCTCCTTCCGCATGGGCATGGCTGGTGTGTTGTTGAACAGTGTGATTCCTTCGAAGGGGATATAAAATCAGGAAGTTCCAGTTTGGATATGCAGTTAGTTTCGTTGATCATCTCTCCCATCTCCAAGGATCAAAGAAATAACAGAATTCAGTTACTGGGAAACATAGAACGCGAATTATGGATACCAACGGCCGATCGCTATGCCGTTGGGTGCTTCCAATCTTTCAACACTATCCATTAGGATTTAGAACACGTCGCGCCCTTAATTTATTTATTTATTTAATCAGTTCAAAAATAAAGAAATTCTCTCAGCCCAATATCATTAGTTCAATAGGCCTTCGATGTTGGTAGTTGGGCCGACTCGTAATTGGGCCTGCTAGTAACAGTACATCACCAATCACATCATCCCACGTAAGCCCTACCCACCTAAGACGCTGACTATATGAATATTCATGGTTGAAGTGGTTGGGCTAAAATTTAAGAGATAAAACATGAAGCGTTGACAATAGAGAAGAATAGAAGATCTCGTAATCTTAATGGGACATCGGCTGTCTCCTCTTCTGCCTCACTTCCACTCTATCCCGACACCCCATAAATTGTTTTCTTTATACTCAGGAGTTGTCTTAATTAAGTTGCAATGGAGCTGTCAGATCCAGATAATTAGTTGTAATATCCTTGTAGTTGTCTTAATTAATCCATAATAATCAACATCTTACAATAATTAATTATAGATCCGTATGCAAAGGAGACTCCCCAAAAAAACGGGAACTTGGGGGAAAAAAGTCTTGGATTTACAGCACATGTGGGTGTTTTGTTATCCTAAATTTCCTTAACGTGGTCAAAGATCTGCCCCACGCAAAAAAATGCGAAGAATTTTCTTTAAAAAAAAACGCCCTCGTGCTGAACATATTCTGGAGTAAAATGGAAGCAGATCATCAACAGTTTATTGGAGCATTGTAGGCAAAAGGCAACCTTTGTGACAGAGAGTGACGAAGATTGTAATTTTACACGAATTGTAGGCAAGCCTGTCGTAGTTTCTGCACTAGCTCCGTCACTGTCATGGAAAAGCCATCACCCATCTGCAATTACATAATAAAGCAAATGAATTTAGTCCCATAATAAGCTAATTCTCCAGAAATGGCAGTTTTGAAATGGAAAAATATCCACGGTACCTTTGCTATAATGGTTATATCAATCCTGAAATTGCCAAATGGCAAGGCGCTGCTGTTGAGGACTGTTAGATTAAGCTCCTCTATGTGGTTTAGCATATTTGAAAGGCAGCCTTTGCATTTCTTGCCATGAATCTTCAACAGAACATCCTTCCCAGACACTCTGGCTTCTATCTCTGGAATGGCTCTGTCGGATGAGCTGTTTTCCTCTGAGGAATCGTCTTCCACCACGGCAGAGACATCCTCGGATCTGTTCACAACCACCACTGATTCCACTCTTGATTTGGCTGCTTCTTCATCCGCAACTTTCAAACGTTCTTGAAGATCCTTGATGTATGCTATTGCATCCCCAAGAATAGACGCTTTGTCCATCTATTACCAAAAACCCATTTGATCCGTTAAATAATGTCAATAAAATCTTGAATTTTAAGGTCAAAATTAGATGTTGTACTCACCTTCTTGAGGTGTGGAATAAGAGCTGAAAGAGCAACGAATCGCTGGCTGAGCTTTTCTCTACGCTTCCGCTCAGCTATGACATGATCTTGAGCAACCAAAGCGCTGCGATAATTCATAGCCGAAGCGCCTCTCTTCATTCCCACACCATCGTATTTTGGGGAACAATTTGGATTGTTCTCATAGGAACCTTGAGGGATCACCGATGACAAATCAATGTTCCCTTCGCACCCAATCTCGAATTTGGGCTTCACGTTGCTGTAATTGCCATTGCTCCCAACTAATTTGTTAGAAGCAGGTGGAGAAGAAGAATGGGAGTTCCCGAATGAAATGATGTGTGATGAGGAAGACGAAGCAGCCATGGAAGCAATTTGACGGGTAGTGGAAGAGTTGTTCCAGCTGCCGCTGGTCCGGGGCTGCTTGGCCGGCGGCGGCGGCGGAGTTTGTACGGAGTTCTCAAGATCTAGGTGGGATGTGTGGCTTTCGTCAGAGAAAGTTTGGAAACTGAGCTCGTCTAGCGTGCACTCAAATGGGTTCATTTCGAAATCTTCCATAAATGCAGATTCCAAATCCTAATTATAACCAAAACCCAAAAAACATAAGATCAAGCAAAAAAAGAAGCGAAAACGAAGTTGAAACAGGCAAAAAAAAGGCATAAAAGTGTTTACCATATCAGATAACCATTTTGCAGATGAGATTTCCATTGCGAAAAGGGTCAACAAAACCAAGGTTTGGGTGTGTGTGTTTATCAGTTCACAATCGAATGAAGCGAGGAAGAAGATTGTTGGGTAGCTTTATAGGTGCTACCCTACGCGGTTTGCGGTTTCATTTATTATAAACATTATACAAATTGATTTGGCACGTGTGAATTCAGCTTCCTCCGCTTTTGGGGGCTCTTTAGTCTTTTCACTTCAATTTTGAACTTCTGTTGGTCAATCAATCTATGTATTTTTCTCACGTTTTCTCCTTTTCCTTCCGACTGCAACACTGTTCCCAAATTTCTAAATGGGAAAAACTTGGGTGTTGGCTCACCTTTGTAACCCACCCACCCCACGGTCCACTTTTTAGAGAATTTCAAGTATCGGCTAAGAATCGAAATGACAATAAGATGCGACGTTGTACGAGATTGGGAGCCTCCTCGTAGGTCAAATGGTAAACGATAGAATGTTTGGTCAAACAATGGCTCCAATTCCGTACCTTAAAGATTAATCACTTCCCTCATAGTATTGGCCACCCAGTTTTTAATACAGTTCATCTTAACTCAAAGATTCTATTCTCTTTTCACAATGACTTTGAGATTAATAATTTGATTAAACAATATCAATGGAAGATCCCATATCTAATGTTCATGAGATTTTTCGCCGCTAAGATTGGAACTGAATGCATTTTAAAACAAAAACAGAGACATGAAAAGCACAACCATTTATGGAGTTATTTTATTTGAGATCTCATGGGTTATATCAAATATAATAAACATAGGAATTATTATTGTTTTAATTTTCTTCATTTCTTTATATAAACAATTATACATGTCCCAGTCATATAATGGGGGCTGATTACGCTGAATTTTTTAAGTAATCCACCACTGCATTCACATGAAACCCTTGATGAATTGTTATAATACATAAATAATTCAACTCACCAATACATATAAATAACCATGATTAGTTTCCCTAGTTAACATATAGTATTTGTAATATTACCCTAAGTTATATCATAATGATTATCCATTGGAATCTCTTCTAAGAATTATTCTCTCCCTCGTTATTAGTATCTCTTTCGCTCTAGACCTATAGTTTTCCGAATACCATCCGAAAAAAGACCCCATATATTCTTTAAACCTACATGGGTTCTCCTGACATGGAGTTTCAATTTCAAAAAGCCAAATGAAAAGGGAAAGAGGTTAAACAAATGCAAAAAATGTGTGAAAATGCAATGAAATTCAAATACAAAGAAAAAGGGTGTGTTTTTTTTTAATGGTTGAAGTGGATGGGAAGGATTTGAATATCATTGTTTAAGATTGGTTGTTTGTAGTGTGAATAATGAGAGCCATAAGTTGAAAATAGCATAACCCTAAATTTTCTCATAAAAACATGAACCACTTAGTTCGTGTGTATGCTCGTGACACTTGAATAAAAAAAGATACATGAATGAACCGATATCACATTCGAATAAAAACAATTATGAGGATAAGATGACTAACAAAAACTTTATCTTGTTTGTACTTCTTTTTTGATTGGCTAAATTATAGAAACTTCATAGTTAAGCGTATTTTTCTTGGATCAATTTCATGTGTGGATGACCTCTTGAGATTTTTCCTAACATGTATGTGAGGAAAGGCAAATCATAGGAGAAGGATTCATGTTGTTCTATGAAGATAACTTTTACTCATAAAAATGAGAAGTAAGTAACGTGACTATATCGCAAGGGATGCAGGAGAATGTCAAAGACATTAAGTGCTGAATCCAGATTCCAGATCTTGGACATAGGTTGTCAACCCAATTATCTAATTAAAAAAATTACAACTTTGTCTCATATGTATACCCAATTACAGCTTAATATGACGTAATTACGCTGCAAAATCCTTATATGAACCCTAAAGTATTTTGGAAACAATAAGTTAACACAGTAAAGAAAGGTTTTTATTTTCTTATTTACGTAAAACTTGGGTATTACACTTCTTTTTCCGACAATCCTGGAAACACAAACACACACACACACACACCAATTAACATTTGACTACAAATAATTAAAATTTGTCTTCCAAATGATAATTTAAAACGTGACGATTTGATCGGTCAAAGCCTTGGAAGGGCTAAGGGAAGATTCCCCGCCACCTCACCCTCCCATCATTAACTATATACTAATATATATTTATAATTTAAAAAGAGAGAGAGAGAGAAAAAATAAATAAATAATAAAGCTGATTAAAACGCGTAAAGTACAATTAGAGACAAGACAAGCAGCGGAGTTTTGTGAGTGGTGAGATCCGAGATTAGGTTTGCTGAAAACCCCTCCAAATTACTTAAATTTGAATTTAATCCCAATTCCTCCTTTAAAACACTAAAATACCATCCTAAAATTGAAATGAACTTTTAATTAATTAAATATATATTTCTCATTTTCTTAATCCCGACAGCATGTCATTTAATACATGTAACAGCTTCCCAGCTCATAAATGGATATTCTAGTGTTTATTTAGTTAATTAAATGCTTTTATGATTCTAAACATATGTTTAATGGATTTGATTCCAACATAATTTTGCGAGGGTCAACTCCAACTAAGTACCCAACACAACACTAATTCTAATTTTAATTATATGTATATTAAATATACTCCAAACATTATCATGATATTACAAGTTGTACCCTAACCAATAAAATGTCCTCAAATGATATAATATTTATTCCATTAGAATCTATTAAACAAATCTACCATAAAAATTAAGCTAAGATTGAGTTGATATGGTAGCTGTGACAAATGTTATAAATAATAATGCATTTCCTTATACATTCCCACCAGCTGCGGCCTCTAGATTTTGATAATCTATTCCGGAATGAGATGCTAATTAATCCAATTCATATATATGTATATCCTAAACCATAATAAGACAAGCACACGGAGCCACAAAAATTTATATAAATTCATATATTCAAATGACTCTAAATTACCAAATATAAAAACATGATTAAGAAGTTGAGATAATTTAATTTCTTTTTTTGTAGAGTTGGTTGGGACATCTCTATGAGGTATATATTGAAATTAGGTTAAACTGCCAATAATTGGAGCTTGGCCATATCTCTGATTCAAAGTCAATGGTTATATGAAAGCTTTTTGTTTGTTCTTTTCATTTTAAACACTATTTTATTTTTTATTATGATAATGTTTTTTTTTTTTTTTTTTTTTTGGTGGAAATTTTTCATTAATAGCTCAATTTAATGGACCAAAATTAGTCACCACAACACAACATATACAATTTTAAAATTATTTGATTATAAAAAAACAAGATCATTTGCAAATTGAAGAAAAATATAATTCCAAAAAATAAATGTAAGGAATTTTAAATTTAAGTTAAATAAAAAAATAACGTCACTCAATCTCACCAAACATAATTGTTGTTCATATATTAATTAAGGTAATCCAAATGCCAACAATATAATCTTTCCCAGAATCATTTTGTTCATATAATTAAGCTTTATTAATATTCATATTCATACACTTAGGAATTTATTTTTTATATACAGATATGTTGAAGACATATAGAGCGAGAAAATTCTAACGTCTAAACTCTTGGTCGAAACAAACCACCTAATCAAGAACGATAAGACAAGGTTATATGAGGTCGACCAAAGCCTGTGTTAGCTTGTTCCCAAGATCTGTGGCTGTCATGCAAAAACCAACCTCCATCTGCAACAAGGTAGCAAATATTAATGAAAGGTCATTATGTTTGGTGATAATAGAGAGAAAGGAATTTGACCTGAGCAATAATGGTTATATCAAGTCTGGAATGCCCAAATGGTAAAACGCAGCTATTCACAATGGTTAGCTTAAGCTTCTGTATTTGGGTTAATATGTTTGAAAAACAGCCTTTTTGTTTCTTGCAATGAATTTTCACAAGAACATCCCTCTCCAAAACCCTTGTTTCTATCTTAGGAACTGATTTAATTACTCTCCCCTCCTCATCTCCTGCTTCTTCCTCAGCCCATTTGACACGTTCTTGAAGCTCTTTCACGTACTTGATAGCTCCCCCAAGCACTGAAGCCTTGTCCGTCTGTCACCAAAAATATTAACCCTTTCATATTTCACATAAACTTACCACATTGAATTCAAAATCTAAGATTAACCCTTTTTTGTTCATAGCAATTGGATATTATGAGCAAATTTTTACCTTGTTGAGGCCGGGGATTAGAGCTGAAAGAGCAGCAAAGCTTTGGCTTAGCTTCTCTCTTCGTCTTCTCTCAGCTATAACATGTTGTTGACCATTTCCTGAATTTCTACCAATTGTTGCACGCTTCTTAATGTCATGGCCTTCTTCATATCCAATTACATACCTATTTTGATTCACACCCAAACTTTGGGGTATTATGAACGACAAATCTTTTCCTCTCTCGACCTTACCCATCGCACAATCAAGCTTCTCAATTTCAGGTGAATCCCCAAAGGAAATAAACTGGGAAGAGGAAATAGAATCAAGTTGGACCGAAGTAATGAGTTTTTCGGTCGCCGGAAAATTGGTCGGAAAATTGAGCTCATCGAGTGTGTAATCATGGGGATAATTGGTGATCTCGTATTGATATGCACAGTCCATCATTTCCTAAAAGTCAAAATATTAATTCACAACCACGAAATGAATTCCAAAGATGAAGAACAAAGTATAACAAAATAAAAATTAGCTTACTAGTTCGGATAACCATTTGGGCGATGAGATTTCCATCAAAGAAACAGTTGGCTGAATTCTTATATATCCTCAGAATCAAGATAATCGGACAAGTTTGAATTATATGCTTCAAACTCACGAAATACTCCAAAATTAAAGGAAAAAACAACAAACCCTAAAGAAAAGAAGGGTGTAAGTTTGGAAACATAAATTAAACCCTAGTTGGCGACCTCTTCTTCCCCATACCTTGAAGGCTTGGAGTTTGCAAGGATTTGATGCTGCTTTGCTTTGCTTTCTCCCAAAGCTTCTATTTTTCTGTTCAATCTTCAACTACGGTAACTGGGTGAGAACTGTTTTGGACTTTTTAAGTCTTTAAAAATACTTGGAGTTGCGTTTGGAATATGTACATAACTTTCCATCACCATTCACAATATCTGGTTCTACCCACCTTGGCTGGAAAGGGAAACTTAGTTTTGGGTCCGATTTAGTAGTGCATAAAATTTTAATTAATTTTAATTAATTTCAATTTTCTATTTGTCTTTTGGATGGCAAACCCAACTAAACAAAATAATAGTAATAATAGAAAATTAAGAGAGAGAAGTATCTTTGTTCAAAATACTACAATATTATAAATTTTGAATCTTTTTTTTTTTTTTTTTTTTAATTCAATCATTAAGTTACATTCCAATGAAAGTTGTATTTTGGTTTAAAATATCATTTTGGTCTATAATTTTGCTCTTACTTTTAATATATTTTAAACTTAAACTTTATTGTTAATTTATTGTAAACTTTTCAATAACTAAAAATAAAAAAATGTATCCTTTACACTAGCAAGGAATAACTTACTATTCATTAAAAAAAATATAGAGTAAATTAGGATATTATTTTGTTTCTTGCCCAAATAACTTAGAAAGACATTTTGTAATTGTTGTTAACAATAATAATAATGAGTGTGAATCTTTGAAGGAAAAAAAAAACATATATATAATGTAGAAATAATCTTTTGATCTAAATTTAATTTAATTTAATTTAAAATTTGATTGTGTGAATTGGAAGATTGGAGAAAGAAAATGCGGCTGGGCATCATGACCTTTAAAATATTAGGAGGATAAGTAGACGAACGTTTTTAAATGTTTTTGTTTTTTTCTTAATTTGTGTTGGGTGAGAATATTTTAAGTTATTAATCTTCCATCCATTTCAAATAAAATTTTATTCGGTATTTCAATATAATAATAAAAATGCAATTTTTTGGGTGTAGCCATAAACATAAAGCAGATTCCTTACACGGCCCCAAAGAGACGACCATGGCTCTATTGCTAAAAGATTCGTGAAACTCAAAATGACTCTACTAAAGGAGGAAATCGCGTTGGCAACAGAAACAGGTATTTGATCAATATGAGCAAGAACTGAGTAGGGGTAAGAGATCTATGCAACCAATACTAAACAAAATGATCCAAAAAAGGAATATGGAAGACGAGGGAGGTTCAGAGAGCTCAGCTCATATCCCTCGACCCAAAGACGAGATAGCTACATCACATCCTCGACCAGCTACTTCCTTCTTCGTTTCACTTCCTTGCCTCAAAAACGAAAACACTTTCAACCTCTATATTGTGACTTCAAAGGATTTAAAATTCAACTCTACTCTAGTTTCTACCACATACACCTTCCAATAGTCTGATGTTCCTACTGCCAGCAACGCAGAAACAGACTAGTCAATACACTATTGATTGAGTTGAAGTCTTGTTATGATGTTATATTATAGAGTCTTGCCTCCTATTTCTCAGTTTCTGTCATTCGTTCTTACAACCTAAACTCTGTTATTCCAACAACATTCTGGGGAAATTAAAATAAACGAAAAGAACCTACCATCCTTAATTCTTAGATGCAGCAAACCAACTACCCTACATTCATAAACACCACCGAATCTGTGATAGCAATCGTTAGGGTGACAACAACAGAGACGCGGAGAATAAAAACAAAACTTACATGCTTAACTTTAAAAAGGTTATGTTTTTAACAGTTTCTACTTAATAAAACTAAGCTACAAGAATTGTGCCACCACCACAGAGTTATATGTTCAAAACCTTGATCATGGATTGCCTTGATGACAAATGAACTAGTCTTTCTTCTGGGTCCAGATCTTCACAGTTTTATCATTGCCCAGTGCTCCAGAAGCAATCAGGTTCTCGCTGGGGTGACAAGATACTGATATAACTGTGTCAGAGTGACCTTCTAGTTTTTGAACTATTTCCCTGGTCTGCAGTTCCCATAGGTACACACAATTGTCTTCTGAACCACTCACGATATACTTTCCATTTGTCACAGAAAAGGTGGAGGCGATGCAGAATTTCGAGTTAGCATGGCCTGTATAAGTTTTCAGAAATTTTCCAGTAGAGAAGTTCCACAATCTCTGTGATTTAAAAGAGAAAAAAATGTAGTATGTAAATAATCAATACTAACGAAATGATAGAAAAATAGAAATAGTTGAGTGTAAAGATCAGAGCAGTTTGGCTTGCCTGCTATCCTATAGCCCAAAAGAGAAGCTTTTCTAATTATCAAATTGGATTTACATTCATAAACCTTGCTTAGTCGTCTATGTATCAACATATAAGATGCATGATCCCGGCATTCAGAGTTAAAATAAAAAGTAACAACAATAAATTCAAACCAAAAGAAACGAACTGTTCTGTATTTACAAGATTTTCAAAATTTGACTTCTGACAAGATGATAACTATCTTCATCAAGAGTTCAAAACTTAAAAGTGACCTCAAAAGAAGCCACATAATTGTAAATCAGTTTCATATTACCATTATAGTCCCGCTAATTGTTTTTCTAACCCCCACCCACAGGATGCAAGATTATATTTAAATCTATGTAATACTGATATAGATATTCCGAGTTTCCACTTATCCTTAGACATTAACAATCACTAAAAACTTCTGAAAAAATCGCCAAACTGTATACAGATAGATCAAGCAAAGTCAAGCAATAGAAACGCATAAGCGGCCCGTAAGTACCTTCAACCTAAGTCATAGAGCAAAATTCATATAGAAGGTTCACCCACAACATCTTCGAAGTAAATGTTCGGTGAATATTCTTTTTAAAATACTCTGAGACCTTCAACCTAGATGAAATGTTCCATACGTGATATTTTTAGCATAGGTAATTAACAATAAAAAATTTCAATCGAAAGCCATTCATGATGAATAATTTCCACACCTCTCAATACGAAATCTGAGCATATGAACCAAAAACACCCAATAACCAACCGGCAACCACTCATCGACAAAGCACAAAATATGCGATAAGTAGCACAATACATAAGCCTAAATCATGAAGAAAAAGATGTAAGAAGATACTCACCAAAGTATTATCTAAAGTCCCAACAAGAATAAATTTTCCATTGGGGGAGAACTTGACGAAAGAAACAGGTGGGTTTTCATCATCAATCAAAGTTTTCACACAATGCCCGGTAGAGGCATCCCAAATTCGGCACAGCCCATCATAGCTACTCGAAACAATCAGCGAGCCATCACGATTGAAATCCACGCCAGTGACAGGATCAGAGTGGGCCGGAAGGACTTTAAGACACTTGCCAGATTTGACATCCCAAATGCGGACGGTCTCATCGAAGGAGCCAGACACAATCATGTTGGATTGGGGATTGAAGTTGACACAGAACACATAGTTAGTATGGCCATTGAGCGTCTTGATAAGGGATCCAGTAGAGACATCCCAAAGGCGAAGAGTCTTGTCGTCGGAGGCGGACACAAGAAAACGAGAATCGGAGGAGAAAGCCAAGTCGGAGACACCCTGTTCATGGCCTTGGAATTCATGAAGTGGGGTCAGAGTAGAATTTGAGCAGGAATAAGTGCGAAGGGTCTTATCGGCGGAGGAGGAGCCAAGAAGACGGCCATCCGCTGAGAATTTGACGGATGAAATCGCCCGCTTGTGGCCAGTTAGGGTTTGGGACAGAGTGTAAGGTTTATAGGAATCTGATTGAGATGGCTCCGAGGACATCCCTTCAATCTATCGCTGGAAAAGGAGATTCCAATGATTCTAATATGTGGCTTTTGAAATTGAAGAACCCAACGGGAGAAAGCCGGAGATGGAGGCGTAGAATCAAGGCCTCCGGCTCCAATGATAGAAGTACAGATCTCTACTATTTTCAGACCGCCCTAACGCGATGAACGATCTTCTTTCACAGCTCCACGCTTAATTTTGGCGGGGATATAATAAAACGGGAGATATTCTGTAAATCAAATTTGCTAAATTATATTAATTAATTACTTAAATACTCCAGAATTTTACTTCCTTATAAGTATATCTTATTATTTTAAAAGTTACAAATAATATTGGTAACATTTTATAAATGTTTCAAAATTATTGTCGTTAAAATATGAATTTTTTATTTAAAATTTTGAACGATAAATTAACACGAAATAATGTGATGTTACAATACTTTACATCAATTACAGGCTTGAAACCTTTATAAAATGTCAAAATAAAATATTTTAAATTTAGCCATCAAATTTCTAAAATACTGAACTGGAAAATGGGTTCCATTAAGCTTATGAATTTCATCCCTCGGATTTTGATTCGCCCTCTCACAGCATTAGTTTCTTTCAACTAAGCTCATAGTTCCCTTTTCGAGTCTATAAAGCTCTCACCCTTCATAAGCTGATGTTGTATAGAGCTCATCCCTGATTTAGTCCCTATGGAGCTTCATCAACTCTTTTTCCATGCCCTTAGTAAGACCATGATGCTTATATCGTTAATAAGATTGAGGCTCACAACCTTTGATGCCCCCTTGAGCTGACAAAATAAAATTTAACAACTTACTTTACGATTCATAAAATGTCTCGCCATCCACAAATAGTATTTGCATCAAAATGGTATACATATACAGGCAAACTAGCACCAGTGTTACATCTGGTTGTTAGCTATGTTGCCCCAAACCATTCTCCCCCTATTGACTAATGGAAGAGGAAAAAGAATCTAAAGAGCCAATAACAAGTGACTTCATAAAAAAATAAGTGTAATGCCATCGGAAATCTTGGTCCGAGAAAACAGAGGTCTAGCCTCTATGATCAGGGTCAATAGATCAAAACCAAAGGGCCCTTACCCACTAGCAGAAAATGGGCAAAGCATGCGAGATCCAAGTGCTTGTTTTCATTAGCACAGTCTATGTTAAAGCCATGTGAATGGGCTTGTGTATCCTTTTCTTGTGTTGCTTGGTAAATTTCTAGTAATAGATGTTGCTATATCCCCTCCTCCACTATAATTTCTTAGTAAAAGATGTGACCTCAATAATCCTGTTAGAGAACTAATTGCATTGTTCGAAGATAATGTGCATCTCAGAATGAATGTGCTTGTACACAAGTCTGGAGCCACCCGAAGAAAAGAACTTGCGGTAAGCTCGTCAGATAGGCTTTCAATGGGTAAGAAGACTAATTCAAACTGATCTCTTGAGAAGAACGATCCAAAACAAGCTATCTATTTAAGATGAGTTTTGAAATATTAGTATGATAATTGCCTATATAACAGGACTCAAACTTACCTTCTGCCGCTCGCTAAATCGCTAACAGCAGATGATGTTGATATGCAGCTCCTACCATGAGAAGCATGACTTGACATATCCAAAAACGACTGGTAAGGATCTCGCTTCTCAGGGGAACCAAAACACATGTTTGACTTCCCATCAACACTCCTATCCCTTGAATATGCTGATGGTGAAGTCACAAGTTTTGGTTCCCTCCCTGCAAAAGAGAAACATGATAAATGCGATATAAATGATGATCTTGACAAACACCATGCTAAGAGAAACGTGAATATCCAGCATACAAGTACTCTATTCCAGAAGATGGGCCAACAGATGTAGGTCTACTAGAAGTGAGACTAGACGACTGCTTTTCAACAAGCGCCAGAGGAGTCATTGTCCAGCCTTCAATTCTCAGACCCTGCTTGACTGCAAGGTGCGATATCTGTTTCTCGTCAAGTCCCTGTCCCATAAGCAGGTTCCACAAGTTTTTCAGACCTTCTCGTTGATGGCGAATGACTTGATCTCTCATTGCCACCTCTAACTGAAGCTCAGAGTTAGCCATTCCCTAAAGGATTTCTCAAAACGTTAGGTTCTGTAGAAAATCACAGAACCGTAAAAACATAAACCATCTATATTATAAAGTTCATCAGATTTCTTCTTTTCTTCACAGATATTACCAGAACTGTTCAATTTCTTCCCCCTCCCCGCCCCCAAGATTTATATAAGTGACTGCATTCAACTGTAGCAGTGCCAAGTCATAAGATCATTTGTATTATATATGGTCGAGCAAATCAATTCTTCTAAACTAAGATCAATCCAGAATAAACTAACCAGCAGTCTATACTGACTAAGTATCCGCAAGTAGGTTTTATTCCCATTTCTACTAACGGCTTCATCAATCATGCCTTGAAGTTGACCCCGCTGCTTTTCATTGGCTTCAATTTCCTAAAGGAGTAGAATTTGTATTACGAGTAATATGGAGTTCATATGGACATTAAAGGAGACTTAAGCATAGGCCTTACCTTCTGATAATTGATTCCTGCTTCATCATTTTCACGAATGTTATCTAAAATTACTAGACGTCGGGCAATCAAATCCTTTACGATTGCTCCATCCAATTCAACAGCCTGTGAGAGTGAAATGAGCGACAGTCACAAAACACTAAATCATGCTTTTTCTATCCTACTATTCAAAATCAATAGAGAAAACAGAAGAATAAGTCGAAAAATAAAGATGGACCTGATGTCTTGAAATAATGTCATCAAGTCGTTGGAGTTCTGAGCGATTATTAAGGTTGGTTTCCTCAAGCTCAGACATAGCTTTCTGTAAGTTTATTCTTTCCTGAACGTTCTCACTTATTTCATGACTTATGATATTCAACCAAGACAGCTCATCATCTGCAGCCTTTTCAGCAGGTTTACTACTGAGTTCGGACTCCTTTTCAGCAAGTTTCTTTTTCAGTTGACAAACCTCAGTCTGAAGAAATCAATTAATTAAAGATCAATGCATGGGTCAACAATCTTTAAAAAATTAATTTAATTAACATACAACCTGAAGACTATCAATCATCCGTTGGTAGTCTGATACATGGGTGTCTACTACTCCAACGTTTCTCTGGAAAACAGAAGATTTTGAGATCACATTAAAGTCATGCAACGGATATTTAAAAACATGACCTTGCAAATCACATCATGAAAAAAGAAAATCATATGGTTGGAATTGAAAAGATGAAAGAGTAAACTGTCATGCTGCATGAAAGAGAAAAGAAAGAGCACTAATATAGATTGTGAAAGAATATAAGTTTTGTTCACAAATAAACTTAACCTCCCCCCACACCCAAGAATACAAGTTCGAATGTGACATATGAGCACTGAAAATCTGACCTGTACGTGTGTCTTAATTTCCTTTGCTCGGTCAGCATATTTCAATGTATTCACAGTGTGATGATACTGAATATCTGCAGGTGATATCGTAGCAATCATCACAGTCTGAGAATTACCACTTAAACCATCTTTCAAAATTCGTGTCAGTTTACTGCAAAAATAAATTATAAATAAACTATGAAAAACAGCTATAGTGACCAGAAATGAAATTTCAAGCTTTAGTTTTTCTTAGATAAGAAGTTCGACAACATAATGACACTGAAATAAATACCTGTTACGGTAAGGAACATAAGCAAGACCTTTTTTCTGTTGTTTTCCCAACGCATTTATGCAGTTTGCTAAAGCAAGAAGTGAACGATTAATGTTAGCTCCATCTCGCAATTTTTGGCCAGCATTATTTGTCTCAGTAGCGCGTTCACTACCAGCAAGATCTACAAGTGCAAGTTTCCCATGCAAGACCTGATTTGGATATTTGTTTCTTCCCTTTCTTTTCACACTAATCTCCAAAACTGCATGTGATCTATTTATGTGATTATTATTCAATTGTGTCGGGCAGTACGCTTATGTTGCATGAGGCAATAAAAAAATGTCAAACACTCACTGAGAGGAGTGATAAGTAAACTTAACTGATCTATGGTAATGCCAATTGCTATAAACGCATAGACTTTGAGTAACATAATGGATGAACCAATAAAGCCCTTGGCAGCTAGTGATTAGTTACGAATTGTTAAAGAGACTTATATTCAAAGAAGAAAGATTGAAAACCCGAATGCCTAGGTACTGTTATGCATGTTGAACGAAATTGAGCCATAAGCAAACATAAAAATACAAAACCCAAAGAGAAAATGAGATATTCTAGAATCAGAACCCTTCGCCTATGACAACTATGGAAAACATACCTTGAAGAGGTAGCGTTTACCTCTGTACTCTCGGTTTTCCTCCGACTATTACCCATGTTCAAAAGTTCAAGAATTTTACCCGCAGAATGAACCTGAAGTAAACCCAAAATTGTGGGCATTTGTTTCTGGAGTAAAAATAAAATAGAAAGGAAAAACAATAGTGAAACTTTTTGGCAAAATGCAGTTTAAAGAAGATTTAGAAGGGTCTCTTTCTGTAGGCCCAGAAAAGAAGGGTGATGCAGGGATCCAAAATGGGACCAGGTAATTGAAGTTTATTTAAAACCTTCACAATTGTTTAACAGTTCCTACTGTAAAGAGAAGTCAATAATTTAACTGAAAGAAAAAATTCAGAGAGACTTGAGAGAATATGGATTGAAGCACCAAATCATAAACTACTAGTAGCACGTAACAGCCAACTAATGCAGAAAAAGTGAAGATTAAGGCTCCTCTTCTATTTTGGCCTCTAAAGGCCTCCTCACTTTGGAAAGAAGCTTCGCCATGTACTTAAGCAACAATCTACATAAAGACCTTGCGCTAGTTGGATTATAAGTTAGAAGCTCAAAAACCAAACCATCATTATTAAGATTTAAGAAGCTATAAAGGTTGCATCATCAACTTCCACCACAATGAACAAGTTGAAAGGCTATCAAATTTTCTGACACGATGTGTTTAAAGAAATGCAACTTTTCATTGATGAAAGAAAATCATTGTGTACCACCACATACTGATTTCAAGGATCTAATAATACAAGAAAAAAAAAATAAACCTTGATACACCTAAGCCCAGCAACAGTTATTCCTTCCTCAGGATCCTCTCTAAGTTCTAAATGACCAGATGATTTTTCAAGCAAATCGTAGATTATCTGAAAAAAGTTAAGATGAAATCAATGTTTCTGTAAAACGAAAGGTAATCCACATGTACAATTGCCAAAGAAAAAGCAAGGTGAGCATACTTCATTATAGACTTCAAGATATGAGCAAGTAACTTCAAACTCATCGGCCCGCTTGTCCATTTTTATAAGATCGAATACAGTATGCAAACTGAGCACCATGAGTCCAGGATCATCTTTGGTCCCAACCATTGTGTACGTTTTACCGCTAATATTTGTAAAGGAAATTTGAGCATAATTAGTGTAGATTTGGGTATAGAGAACAACAGGAAAAGTTCAGTGCTTTCCAGTTCTACATTGTGTGGTTCCCATTTATACTATACAGAATAAAAATTGCCCAACGCTCATGAATTTAGTTGCATGGTTTAAACAGCACGCAAGGTGTAACTCCTCTAAAGCAAAGATGGAGATAACTTAAGAGCAAGATAACACCTCTTTAATACCTTCCAGTTGAACCATAGGCAAAAACAGTCACGTTCAGACCTTGAACAACTTCAGGAATTATGGAAGAAATACTTTTTGTGTAGACTTCCTGAAAACACGGGGATTAGAAAATAATTAGAAATACGCTAAAAACATCAGCCCATCGGTAATTGAAGTTCATTCTTGCAAGGTGATGAGAAGCAAAGTGATACTACATTATAATACCGTAGCAAGTCAATAATGAGGGTTGTCAGAAACAAAGAAATACCTGCATAAACATTTTAAACTAGTAAAAAAAAACCTTACAACAAGACACCTTGCCTTCAATATAATACACTCGCTGATAATGGAATCTTTCACATTTTTCTGTTCATAAAATGTAGATCATATGGAAACTCTGGGAACGGAAAGAATTTAGAGGAAGTAAAAATAAACGATTTGGCTGGCCAGATTTAGTTTAACCAACATACCAAAGTGCCCAGAATGATGAACGATTATGGCATATTTTGAGCACTATGGAGAAATTGTCCAATTTAATTCAATTTGGTAATCACCTCACAGCCATCAATCCAATTTTCAAGTTCCGGCAATGCGCTATCTCAATAACTCGACATGTAATCGGACACGCACACAAAAACGAAATTGGAGATAAGTTATACGCACCAGATTAGTACTATCTGGACCGAATGCATGGTCGAAACAATATTTCTTTTCCTTCGTTCGATTCCGAATGCGGTCGAGGTAATCCTTGGACAGGTCAGGATCCAGTATAAGCACCTCCTATAATTTGCAGCATGCCAAATTTCAGCAATAATTTGGTTCACAAAAATGCCAATAAAAGAAAATTTTCAAACCGCCATTAGTTGAGGTAACCTTGCTTTCAATAACTTGGACAATATCACGGCCACGCTCTTTGTGTCTTAGAGGACGGCATTTCACTGCAACCTGAGGAACAGAATGCGACAAGAATGACATGAAGCAAACAACGCAGTAGGACGTGGCTGTTGGCAAAGGCAAATGACGAACCGTTAGAGTAGTGGATTTCTTCGCTCCGGGTGCTCTGATGCTGGGCATTTTTAGCAGACATTGATTTCCACAACACTCGAGAAACAATCAGATGGAGTTCATCCGGTCCAGGACTACCCAAACAACTGGACCGCAATGTATAAAACATTTAACATCTTGCATCGCATTCTGAAATAGACATTTCCTCCCATTTCCTTCCAGACTCACGTAACACCCCTCAAATGGCATCGAGACCACATTCGAAGATCAAGGGAACTCCTCCCATCCTGGAAAAGACAATCAAGAATCACAAACGATGCATTACCGGAAAACAATGCCATAAGACAAAACAAAACAGAAAACCTGGAGAAACGTCAAGAGCAGTGATCGAAGTGGGAAAGGAAATGGAGTCAGACGGAGAGAGAGAAGATGGGTATGGTGAAGAAAGGGAAAAAATATTGACCATGTTTGCGGTGGTTGAATGGCGTATGATACTAGCAACGTAAAGTAATGAGAGAGAAAGAGAAAGAGAGAGAGAGAAACGGAAATGCAAAGAAAGGCCATTAAAATGGATTCGGAGCTGGAGAAGAACTGGATTGATGGAGACCGTTGGTTTGATTTGGAAATGGACCGCAAACGAAATTGAAATCTGTTTCATTGCGTATTAGAAGGAAGAGCCTCTTTCCATTTACATATTTTCGTTCTCCAAAACCTTTGCTCTGCATTCATGGTGAAGATTTTAGGCTATAATCTTTTGACATTTGTCTCCAGTTACATCCTTCAATGATAAGATCCATGAATGGTTAGTGATCGTTGGAAACAGTACTACGTGACAACAACCCAGATCATCTTGTTGGCTGGCCGATGACCATTTTGGAATAGAATCTAAATCATTGATCAGTTTGGTATACTAAATTTAGAAAGAGATCATCAAATGATGCAGCAAGCCGTCAACCTTAATGAAGTTCAATTATTTGTAGGGCATGCCATGGAACAGTCTTCAGTAAAACCAACCACTCACAATTGCAACAATTTTTAACATCGGTACTTTGGTTTCTATCATTCTGAGTATTGTTTATGCATACCTTCTGTCAAGTGGCACCTGGTTCAATCACATTACACTCGTCGTGCATTCAAGAACAATTAATTACACACGTTAAACTGTCTACAAACAAATTGAATCAAGAGTTTTTCTTCCAAGGGAAAAATTAAATAAAATATCATGACGCAGTCGCTAGGATTCTTGAAATTGAATGTGATTGAATCGCCATAGAGCCTTCGGTAAATACAGGGGGCCTTCAACAATGTTGTCAGCGAAGTTAAGAACACTAATTTTTGCAATCTACAAAAGGAAATCCCCATAATTAAGCTGCAGCTTCTTGCACTAAAGAAATCGAAAATACAACAAACTGTGATTTGGAGCGAAGGGGGACTTCTTTGATGATTTCATCAAAGTAACAAATGATGTTAAATCTACCCATATAAACCTTTCCCAAAAAAAAAAAAACACTAACTGCTGCCTCTCGATTTTTTAAGCCTTTTTATTCTCGCACGCCTCTCCCGTTCTTCTTCTTCCTGGATCAGACGAAGTTGCTCTTCATCCTCCTTCCTTGCTATTTTTGCACTGTATGGCAAGTAAATATGTAAATATAGAATGAAGGAGAAAACCCTCGCTTGTAAGCAAATAAATCACATCTTTACCTTCTTTTCTCCTCCATCATTATATCGTCAAAATTGGCCTCCATATCGCTATCATCATCATCTTGCGAAAATTTTGCAGGATTATATCTGCAGAGAAGTCAGAAATAGTGTTGGAATGAGACGATATCAGAATATTCAAAATGAAAATTGTGCATCCTTATAAACAATTACTGTATCTGCAAGAGTCAAGAAACTATCGCATTTACATGATAAAAATTAATAGAAATCAATAGAGGTTTGAAACTATTCAACAATTAGTCTGGTGTCATGGGGCCTTCTCTCCTCTGAAACTGACTACAATATGAATGAGATCAGTGAAATATACTTACCGAAACATTTTTCTGATTAGACTAATAGCTTCATCGCCCTCATCATCAGAGTATCGTCTAGCAGGCCTTTTCTTGGGTCGCTGATCATTCATGGTCGGACGTGATAAAGCTTGTCTTTGAGGTGGTGGCTTGCTTATCTGTTAGTTTCATCACACAGATGGTTAAGAGTTGTACATCCAGCACAAGCGAAGGAAATTTTTTCTACACAAATTGGAAGTGAGTTTAGCATGAGGACATATAACCTGAGGTCTTGATGGTGCTGGCCGGTTTGGTGCTACTTTGGCCTTAGCCGGTAATCGCATTTCATTCCTCTTATCTTCAAGCTTCTTTGACGGCAATGGCTTGTGCACGCCAGGTACAGAATTCTTCATACCTGGTAGAGAAGGTTTCTTCTGCATGTGAGAAGATGAAGCTTTTGGAGCCACCATTGGCCGTCCAGGACCACTCCCATTGTTGCTATTACCCTGTGGCCGGCCAATACCATTCCCATGGTTGCTATAACCCTGTGGCCGGCCAGGACCATTCCTGTTGTTGGTATTACCCATCGGACGGCCAGAACCATTCCCGTTGTTGCTATTACCCATTGGCCGGCCAGGACCATTCCCATTGTTGCTATTACCCACTGGCCGGCAAGGACCATTCCCATGGTTGCTATTACCCACTGGCCGGCCAGGACCATTCCCATGGTTGCTATTACCCACTGGCCGGCCAGGACCATTCCCATGGTTGCTATTACCCACTGGCCGGCCAGGACCATTCCCATGGTTGCTATTACCCACTGGCCGTCCAGGATCATTCCCATGGTTGCTATTACCCAATTGTTTCTTAGCCTTCATCATAGACAAATTGGGTTTACAAGAAGATGAAGACTTGTTATTGGGATGCATTTGCCCATTCATAGGAACAGATTTCTGATCTTTATGCCCGACGTGAATATTCTGACGAGGATTACTCAGAGGCTGCTTACTTTTCATGGGAATATGAGCTGAACGTGCCTCTAAAACAGGAACAAAGAAACAATAATAAGTTAGTTTACTCATTCCATGTAGATTTTAAATTTTTTAAAAGAAGTTTCTAACTCAAACCTGACAACTACAATTGACACGATCCAACAGCAACGTACCAGTACTTGGGGCAAAAACACTTGTTGAAGGCTCTTTTGTCGAAGCAGGAACATGTGCATCCTCGGAAAATAGAAAGGAGTAGTCTCTGGTATCCTTTAGTTTTTGAACTTTTGTTTGCTTCTGCATAATAACTCATTACATCCATCAAATCTGACAATGTGGAAGAGAGAGTATAATTAACAAAGAAATGCCAGCTAGAAGTACCTCGTTTATGATTTTCGGTGGAGCCTTAGGTTTGGAAGCTGCACTGTTGGATCCATGGCTCTTCTTATTCTGCCAACACATGCATAATCATCAGGTTTAATATTCTTCGAAGGCCATTAACAAATGCTCTCAAAAGATAAAATTGGACATTCATGAAATTGTGCAAATTCCCTTTTCTCGCGTTTGGTTCTGCCAATTGGTTTGAGTACTTCAGTCTACATGAAACATCAAGTAGAATAACACCAAATATACAAATTCTCAAATAATTTTCACCCAGCCATCTTAGAAATAACAGAAAATTGAATCAAGTTCTTTGGAAAAATAATTTAGACATGTAACCATGTGGGTATACAATGAAATTAAGACGCAAAACAATACATAATTTGCATGTTCAAGGTAGCCAAGCAATAAAAGAATCAAAAACGGTCAGTTGACAAACAATTTTTTAATTTTTATGTTTATAAAAAATTGTTTTGCCAAAACAATACAGCCTTCCTTCTCCTATCAGTCATTTATACATAAAATGACATAAATACACAAAACTAGAAACAATATGGAGGTTTCGATACTTACACCATGATCGTGGTCAGAAACCCTAGATGCCAAGTGCTGGTTTTCTAATAATGACTTGCTTTCTTGAATTACTCTTTGAGAAATGACAGGTTGAGAAGGTCCAAAGAATGACCCAAAACTGCAGCAATTAACATAAAAGTTTCAAGCATTAACACCCGATTGGGGGCATTATAAGGCCTATAGTTGGAAGTATATTCATTTTGGGTGTATAGTTGGAAGTAATATTCATGTTGGTTTCATAATGAAGAAGAACAATCTCCTTAATCAGAAATAAAAGGAGAAAAGAAAGCACTAGAAAACCTTGCAATGGATGTTTTCAAAGACTTCCCAATAATCTAAGATCCAAAAATTAATATTCTTCAATTTATATCATTTAAATAAACATGATATACCCACATTTCATAGATGCACCTCCGTCCAAATGTAAATTATAACATCTGCTTAATTCTCTATGGCCCTTAAAGTACTATGACAAACATTTTTACTCTAAAATACTTGAACACTGTAAGCAACCAAAGGGAAAACATAGGAAAATAAATCTACAAATATGTTATGGCCAAAACCCATCATGAAGAGCTTCAGGCTGAAACTCACTTGTCATAAGGAAGCTTCTTCTTGTCGTTAGATTTCAAGTGAGAACCACCGTCTTTTTTTGCCTGCTTTCTAATTCTTTCTTTCAGTCGTTGCCTTAGTTCAAGATATTTTATTTCTTCCTTGGTAGGTTTAGGGTCCCTCACCTCTTCATATTCCTCCTCCTCTTCTTCTTCATACATTTGATCATCATCTTCATATTCATCATACTCATCATAGTCTTCCATTGAATGTTCCATCTATGCTACACAACAAGATTAAAGATATAAACTTTCTGAATGTTTATTTTTTAACATCTTTCAAGATGGCATCCCATGTGTGTAGACCAGGCATGAGTGATTAATAAGATTCACATTCGAAAATGCAAAATACAATAAAACAAAATGAATTTATAAGAATGGCAAAATCACAACCAGAGTAATGACATGATACTTTGTAGAAATAAAATACAGCTTCTTCTGCAAATTCTCAACACATCGACGTAGGGTAGTTCAGGATTCCTTTAATTTAAATACGTCAAACTCAAAAAGAGGTTATTTTGCACTTCAAGAATCAAGATCATCTCATCGATAGTTACCGATTTTTCGGATCAAAATTTCCTGGTTGCACGTTGAAATATGAGTTTCTCACTCCGACACTAAAAAAAATAGACTTGGCACGTTTTATCAAACCAAAAAAAAGAAAGAAGCAAAAGCTGTACATGAAATCTCCAATCTACTAAAATCCAAATGATCGAACTTGATTGCGCGAGAAACGGTTTCGAGACAACAACGAGATCGATCGTACAAGAGCCGAAACCAAAAAAAGATTCAAATCAATCAAACCCTAACCAAAACCTAATGATAAAGAAGACAAGAGTCGAAATCGAAATGGCAGATCTCTGAATCCCAATCAACAAACCTCGAAACCATCAAACGTAACAGAAAAACATCGCAAAAAAATTAAAATTAAAAAAAGAGAGAAAAGATTGAAATTCAACGAATCGCACAATCAAAATGAGATCGAGATCGGAAAAAAAATACCTGAAAACGATCAAAATCGCCTGGAATCGGATGGAACCCTTGAAAAAATAGAGCAAAAAGAAGGGGAAAGCCGGGCGGGAGAAGGAGAAGGCGCGAGATCTGTAGATAGAATGCAATGGCGAACGGAAAGGAGTTTTAGCGGGGATGAGATAGATATAAAAGGGAGCGGCAGGAGAAGGGGCGAGAAGCAAAGGGCGTACTACTAACGTGCGCAGGGGTCGTCGTGACCTATTCATATTGTGAATTGGGGGAATCGACTATGCGGAGGCCTCGTTAGTTGGTTTAGTAAAATGAGTTTTGAAAGACCATTGTTATGTTAAACCCAAAAATATTCCCTCTTAACTTTTCTTAATTAGAACTAACAATTCATCGTCCTCCGCGTAATTTTAGATTTTACACGCTTTTAACCATTTTTTACCCCCCCCCCCCCTCT